>NC_137019.1:14318639-14398639 GCF_032717465.1 Coenobita brevimanus
TAAGGTTAGGAGCGCATAGGTAAGCTCAGGAGGGCTAGGGTTTGGTTGAGTTAGACAAGATGAGCCAGATTAGGTGAGATGGTTTAGATAGGGTATGTTGTACATGTGAAGAGGGGGCGTGGTGGAGTGCCTCTATGTCCTTGCGATTCCCGGCAGGCCAACTTTTCTCAGATTTAGGGTCTTTTGAGGAGAGCATAAAGTTAACCGGCTTGAAATCAGAGGTGTTTGGTGGGAAGGGGAAGTGGCTTTGTTATGGCGAGGGCAGAGGAGGAGGAGGAGGAGGAGGAGGGGAAGGAAGAGAAGAACTGAAGGAAGAAAAAGAGGCTGATGAAGATGAAAATGATACGGAGAAGAAAAGAGACGATGGAAGGGTGAAGAGGAATAAGATGATGAAGTGGTTTAGGAGAGGGAAGGAAAATTGAAGGTTGAAGAGGAAGAGGAGGCTGATGAAGAAAAGAAAATTTGGAGGAGAAGAAGGTATAATCATGGAAGGTTAATGGGAATGGGACCAAAAATTAGATGAATGAGCATGAGGAGGAGAACGTGGATAACGAAGCGTAAGAGGAAGTTACTGAAGAGGGAAAAGAAGTGAAGGAGGACAAGGAGGAGGAAGAGATCGAAAAGGAAGGGCGAAATAAGGGAATGAGGGAAGAGGAAAAGGGGAGGAGTAGGAAAGGTCAGTGTATAGTCAAGGTTTTTAGAGAAAAGAAACACAATGCCCTGAGAGAGAGAGAGAGAGAGAGAGAGAGAGAGAGAGAGAGAGAGATGGGATGATTGTTTGGGAAGAAGTCTCACAAGCGAATGTTTGAATGGAAGACGATGAACCAGTCATTAGTGGACTAAGAAACCTATCTGTCTATCTATCTAGCTATTTATCTGTATCTTTGTCTGTTTATAAATCTGTCCATCTACAGAGAACATCGCACTTATTGTACTCTCTTTACTCATCCTGTCTCTCATTCGCAGAATGGTGATCCCCTCCCCCCCAAAAACACACACACACACACACACACACACACACAGAACAGTGACATTTTCCACATTTTTGAAAATCGCCTGGAGGAGGAGGAGGAGGAGGAGGAAGAGAAAGAAGAAGAAAAAGATGAAGTGACGGAAAAATATACATGTTACAATCACTTCATCTGTTAAAAAAGTCACATACTCTTTTTACTTTATTTTTCTTGATAATCTTTCCTACATTTTCCCTGCCAGCTGCGGGTAGAGGGATGGAGGGAGGCGGTGGAGGGGAGCCGTTCTTCTTTACACTCCTTTTATTGTTCTCGTAAAACAGATATCATAGTCATAGTCCCCCCTTAACACTCGCCTTCGTAAGGTTTAATAGAGATGCTGCGATTTGTTTCTGGTTTGTATCCCTTGCAGTACGTTGCCCTGTCTCTGTTTCTGTCTGTCTGTCTGTCTTTTTCTTTTTCCTTCTCTGTCTACTTATTTCTGTGTCTATCCGTCTGTCTGTATAATCTACTGTATATATGTCTGTCTGTCAATCTTCTGTATATTTGTCTTTCTGTCTGGCTGAGTCAATAGTTTATTTAGCTTTTCATATCTGTCTCTACCTTTTTAACCTTTAGAAAACCACCTATTATCAACCTGCCCCACCTCTAATTAGGCCCATCCAAACCTACCCTAGCTCCTGTGAACCCATCTTAAAGAGTGTAGTTCCAATCTTGACCTGTACACCTTTTCACGAGAGGGTGTGGGAAGTTGGGGAGAAGACTATCTATCTATTTATTGCCAGACGCCTCAATCCCGTTTGGGGTGGCCACAAACAAATCGCCTCCAAGTCGCCTTGTCCCCCGCCATTTCACTGCCCTGCTCCCAACTCACACCCCCCTCTCTCATATACCTCTCCACCCCATCCCTCCATCTCATCCTCGGCCTCCCCCTCCCTCTTCCAACCTCCACCTCACTCACATACACTCTCTTCGTCAGTCTTTCACCCTCCATCCTCTCCACATGGCCAAACCACCTCAGTGTGTTCCTCATAACGCTTCCTATCACATCCACATCCACACCGCAACGCTCCTTTATATCCTCATTCGTCAGCCTGTCTCTCCACGTGACTCCACAGGCTCCTCTTAAATAACTCATTTCCACTGCTCTCACTCTTGACTTGTGTCCTTCCAACAATGTCCAAGCTTCACTTCCGTACGTTAGAGTTGGTATCACAATACTGTCATGTAGTAACTTTTTCACTTCCATGCTCACTTCCCTGTTTCTTATCACTGCTTTCAAGGAACCAGCAACCTTTCTTCCCTGCTGTACCCTTTCAAGCACTTCACCCTCCAAACCTCCATCCTTACTCATCACACTACCCAAATACTTAAACGTACTCACATTTTCCAATTCCTCACCATCCAACCTCGCTGTACATTCACTGACTTCACTTCTCTCAAAGACCATCACTTTACTCTTCCCTACATTCACCTTTAGGTTCCGTTTCTTACACACTCTCTCAAACTCATCCACCAAGCCTTGCAGCTCCCCTTCGTCTTCACTCAACAACACAGTATCATCTGCAAACAATAGTACAGGGAGTTTCCAAACACTATCCTCTCTCACCAGGGCCACTCCAACATCCACTACACTCCTGAAAATGCATATAGAGTTATCCGAGTTACATTTCATCCTTTTTTAAACACCATCTAACCCTTTTTAACTCCAAAAATTTCACACTACATGTAGGGTTAGCTCAGTTTACATTCTGTCTTTCTTTAGGTGTTTCTTTGCTCCATTCATCAGTTAGATATTCTCTCTATCCTTTACTCCTTCCATCTCCCTCTAAACCTATTTCAACCTATCCTCACTTCTAACTTCCTAACATCCAGAAACTCCCTATCTCTTAGAAACTCATCGTAGAGGTAGCGCAGTTCCATTCCTTAACGGGGCATCTTCTCAGGAGGGGGAGGGGACGGGGAGCACTGGGAAAATGCATCTAATTCAGGGGTAAATGTAATAATTGCTTGCGTATATCAAAAGGGATATGCATAATGGATACTTTTTCACCCTGGCGCCCACACCTCGGGATTACCGTCTATTGCAAAGGCATAAAGGGAGAGAGAAGGAGAAGGAGGGCGAAGGTGGGTGGGAGGGTGAGGGAGAGACTGGGGGGAGGAGAAAGAGGAGAACGAAGCGGTGAGGGGAAGAGAGGGAGGGTTAGGGAGAGTTGTGGGTAGTGGAGAGGAAAAGGGAGAGTGCGTAATGGGAGTGGGGGAAGGTGTGAGAGGAGAGGGAGCAGTGAGAAGATGAGAGGGAGATGAGAGGTAACAGAGAGAGGAGGAGATAGAAGTTTGACAATGAGAGGGAGCGTGTGAGAGAGGGGAAAAGGAGAAGAATGCTGTGGGAGAGGAGGAGGATAAGTGTAAGATGGGGGGGGAAGGAGAAAGATGAGGGAGCAGGCGAGGGAGCGGAGGGAGATGAGAAAGCGATGGAAAAGGAGAGGGAGGGTGTGGGAGAAGGACAAGAAGGCGAGGAAGAAAAAGAGTGAAGGAGAAGGAAACGAAGAATGAAGGAGAGGAAGTGTGTGGAAGAGGAAGATGGAGTGTGGCAGTGGGAAGCGAGAGTGAAAGCGAAAAAGGAAGGTGAGAGAGAGAACGTAAGAAAGACGAAGGAGTAGATAGAGTGAATGGTGAGGAGGAGAACTGGAAACACTGAAATGGAAATGAGTGAAAATGATTTAAGGGAAAAAGTAAAGAGAAAGACAAAATGAATAGCAGAAGAGGCTGCGTGAGAGGTTTACTATCTATCCATCTATCTATTGCCAGACGCCTCAATCCCGTTTGGGGTGGCCACAAACAAATCGCCTCCAAGTCGCCCTGTCCCCCGCCATTTCACTCCCCTGCTCCCAGCTCACACCCCCCTCTCTCATATACCTCTCCACCCCATCCCTCCATCTCATCCTCGGCCTCCCCCTCCCTCTTTCCCCCTCCACCTCACTCACATACACTCTCTTCGTCAGTCTTTCACCCTCCATCCTCTCCACATGGCCAAACCACCTCAGTGTGTTTACTCATGTGATATAATGTTTTGTATTTGGTTTCTGGGTGTTACATACTTCTCTTCTGTGTTAAAATTCTAAAGCACACACACACACACACACACACACACACACACACACACACACACACACACACACACTCTCTCTCTCTCTCTCTCTCTCTCTCTCTCTGATAATGGTAGTAATAATGCTGATGGTGATGATGATGATGATGTTGATGATGATGAGTTGCTGTCGAGCCAGTTTCACATCACAACATCCTTTTTACATTGAGTACCTGTGTGTGAAATTTGAACAAGCTTTACAAAATCTAATTAACAAACAGTAAATCAAGAACTGCACTTTGCTCCTTTAAGTTCATGCCACTGATAATATACTAATCAAGTTCAGTTCCCATCAAGTATCAGACACAGAAAAATACGAGCCAATTACTAGAAAAAGACGATATATAATTAGCATTTTATACTGAGGGGGTCTTGGCATAGAGAATTTTCCCTCATCATCATCATCATCTCGCCCTTGCCTCCTGTCAAATAATGAAACGCGAACGAGGACAAAATACGGATTGGAACCTGACACTATCTTCTTCTTTTTTCTTCACCCCATCGCCTTCTCCTTTTCCTGGGCGACTCTCTCCTTCAGGAATCGTAATTATGAAGGGAAGGATCATTATGCAGATGGGCTTTTTAAATTCAATATCCCTTCATCAGCCACCTCCGTTATATATCTCTTTCCAATTAATTCCCTGATATTCTGCGTCAGTTTCACCTGGGCTGTTTCTCCTCCTGAGTCTGCCCATTCTTGGTCTTCCTCTCCCCCACCAACCTCCCTGGTCCCCCCTTCCCTTACCCCCTCACGCCATCCCCCCTCCCCTCATTGCTCCCCCCCCATAAGGCCCATTTTCTGATTACCCCCTCCTCTCCCCTCTTTCTGATTCTTCCTTCTTCATTTGCCCTTTCTTGTCTCTCTTCTCTCCTCCCCTCTCTCCTCCCTTTCCCCCACTCACTTTTTAATTGCCTACTCTCCCACGTTCATTTTCGGATCCCCGTTCTCTCCCTTTTTTCTGTTTCTCCTCTTGGATCTTCCCTTTCTTGATTCTCATCCCCTCCCCCTCCCCCCACCTCCCAGTGTCCGGTTTTTGAATGCCCTCTCTCTTATCTTTTTCTGACTGTCCCCCCTCATCACCATTTCCCTTCCCTCCTCCTCCACTTCTCATTCTCCTCTCTCCCTGATTTCTCCTTCCCTCTCTCTGATTCTCCTACCTTTTTTTTTTTTTTAATTGATCTTAAATTCTGATTCATAAGCAAAAGTCTAGATACTTTCCTCGAAACAGGAGGGGCAGATCCCGTTAACAGTTCATTGTCTCCTCTTTCTGATTGTTCCCCTCTCCTGATTTCCCCCTTATTCAGCCAACTTTTCTGATTGCCTTCCCTCTGTTCTTTCCTTATTTCTTTTCCTGTCATGTGTTCTGAACGCCCTTATATTCCTCTTTCTAGCTGTTCTTATTTTTCTGTTCTTTCTGATTTTTCTCTTTTTTTTTTTCTAATTCCTTCCAACCCCTTTTTATTGCCTGATTAATCCTACTTATTCATCGCCTCATTTTTGACTGCGCACTCATTCCTGTGTTTACTTATTGCAAAACTCTCCTTTCTGATTGCAAACTCCCATTTTCTGATTGCAGACTCCTTTTTCTGATTGCAAACCACCTTTTATCTGATTGCAGACCTCCTCTTCTGATTGCAAGCCCCACTTTTCTTATTGCAAACCTCCCTCGTCTGATAGCAAGCCCCACTTTTCCGATCTTCCCCAAATCCGATTCATAAAGCAAAACTCCCGATATTTCCCGAGTAACAGGAGAGGCGGGTCCGGTTAACAGTTCATTATCCGCAACGGGAAGGTGTCTGAGTGCCGTTGCCTCGCCTCTGTTTGCCCATCTGATATTAACCCTTGTTTCTAGAGGGACGTAAGGTCGAATATCGAGTCAAGGGGGTGTGGTGGCTTGGGGCTTTGTTGTTTTGTATCGGTATCACTAATATACCTTTGACTCTCATTCCTCTCATCCTCCCCCCCTCTCTTTCCCCTCTCTCTTGTTGTCTTTCTGTTTCCCTGCTCCTCTTTCCTCTTTCCTTCTATCTACTCTCTTTTCCTTCTCCTGTCTTTCTCCTTTCGCTAATATATCTATGACTCCCAAATCCCTCTCCCCCTTCCCCCCTTTCTTTCTGTCTTCCTCTTTCCCTTCCCCTCTCTCCACTTCTTCATTCTGCCTGCCTGTCCTTCCCTCCTTCCATCTTACTCCTTCCTTCTTTCCTCCTGCCTTCTTTCCCCTTTCCTCTTTCTGTCTTTCCCTCTCTTCCCTCCTCTTACCTTCCTCACCGTCCTGATCGCCTCCTTCCCTCCATTTCTCACCCATCTTCACCTTCCCTTCCCCTTCTCTTCGCCATTCTCATTCTTCCCATCGGTTCCTCTCTCCGCTTCCTTTCCTTTCCACTCCCATTTTTCTGCCCCTCCTCCTTCACGGTTCTCTCCCCTCTTCTCTTTCCCCCATTCTTCTTCCCTCCCTCCACTCCCCTTTTCCTCCCATCTTTCTCTCCTTTCCCCATTAACCCCTCCCTTCTTCAGCTCCTCTTACATTTCCCCTTCCTTCTTTTTTTTTCCCTTCTTGCCCCTCCTTTTCCCTCCCTCCTTTTCTCCCCTCTCTTCACGTATTTCCCATTCCTCTACTCTTTTCTTTTCTCCCACCCTCTCATCCCCACTCCCCTCCCTTATTTCCCACCCTCTCACCCCCATTCCCCTCCCCTTTCTCACCCCCCATCTCCATTCCCCTCCCTTAGACCCCCCCCACTACCCCTTCCTCCCATCACCCTTAGTATTTTCGTGATAAAAAATCAATGGGAGGTTTGCGTGTGGGGCCTCAATTGTGTCTCCACCCACCCTGGCTACGCTGGGGGGGGGGGAGGAAGGGGGAAATGAGGGAGGGGTGAGAGAATGAAATGGGGGTGGGATTGTAAGAGAGATGGAGGTGGAGGAGGTGGTAGAGAAGGACGGGGGGAGGGGAAGGGGGAAAAGAGGGAGGGGGTAGAAGAATGAAAGGGGAGTGGGTGAGTAGGAGAGGGGAAGGGGAGGTTAGATTTTATGAAAAAGAGTAAGAGGGAGAGGGGGCAGAAGGAGTGGGGGGAGAGGAGGGAAAAAGGTGGAGAAAGGGGGAAGGGCGGGGGAGGTGGAAGAAGGACAAGGGGGAGAGGGCATGGGGTGAGGATAGAGGAAGGGATGGGTGAGGGGAATGGAGAGAAGTGAGACTGAACCAGGGGATGGGAGAGACAGGTGGGGTTAAAATGGGACAGAGTTTATGAATAGGGGAGGAAGGAAAGGAGGCAGAGGGGGGAGAGGGGAATCGAGAATGAAATGGGAAAGGGGGTGAGAGTGGTAAAGAGAGAGGAAGGAGGGGGAAAGTAGTGGAAGGGGAGAGCGGTTGAAGAGTTAGGGGCCGGAGGGAGGGGAAGGGAGAGGGAGAGAGATAGGAGTGAAAGGTGAGAGAATGAAATGGTCTGAGGACAGTGAGACAGAAGTGAGGATGAGTGAGTTGGGGGAGGGAGAGATGAAAAGGAAGGGAAGTGGAGAGGGAGGGGAGAGAGGATAAAAAGGAGCCTGGGGGGAGGAGTGAGGGAAAGGGATGGAAAAGGAGGAGGGGAGATGGGAGAGAATAAACTGAGAGTAGGATGGAGGGAGAGCCCTGGGAAGTGGGAGGCGGGGGGAGAGAATGTCATGAATGGGAAAAGGAATGAGTTAGAGATTTTAAGAGGTCCAGTATTATCAATTACATAAAATATCACCCACGATTTTAAGGTCGGGAAATAGGAGTGAATGGTGCATCATGGATGGGTGTCTTTGGAACCCTTCCTTTTATCTTTGCACCAGGACTTTTGTTGCAAGCGCCTCCTCTCACCTTTGATTCGTGTCCCCACAATGATGAAAGACCATGCTCCTGATCTCTCCATCCCATGTGAGAGTGAGAAATAAGAGGTTTCAGTTGGACCACATAGTTTCATCATGTCTGTGGGGGATTTTTTATTTTAATTACGTCAGCATCTATCAAAACTTATTCATCTGTGTTCTGGGTGATTTTACGCAATTTAGGAGGCACCTGTTGAAGGGAAATGGTTACGTACACTCTCATTTAACCCCTGCATTAAGAAAGGTACCTTATTATCAATTTTGCTATTAACATACCTGATAATCTTAACCCTATGGATGCGGTGACCCCTTTATCATGTTCCTTCCTTAAGTCAGTTTTATTTTGCTTACGGGATACCTCTTGTAGTGAAGGGGTTAAATATATTATGTTAAACAGCGTATATACCTAGGGAGCATTGGAAAGCATTCGGCTGTATATTGTTATTTACTTGCAATTAGTGAATGTTGCCATAAAGAGAAATAAAGCTGTGGGGATATGCATGAGGGATAGAGAGAGAGAGAGAGAGAGAGAGAGAGAGAGAGAAAGAGAAAGAGAGAGAGAGAAAGAAGGAGGAGAAAACGGTGATTGACACGCCTACTCTATCTAGGCCCGTCAGAGTCAGTCATAATTCTAACTTCTCTCCCCCTCTCTCTCTCTTCTCTCTCCTCCCTCTCATTAATGTTTCCTCTCTCTCTCTCTCTCTCTCTCTCTCTCTCTCTCTCTCTCTCTCTCTCTCTCTCTCTCTTTCCTTTTGTAATATACTTCTTTTCCATTTTTTTTTTCACACATTCTTTTCTTTCGACTATTATCCGCTGAAATCCACTCCCTTCTCCTCTCCTGACTGTAGGAAATCCACCTTTGTATTTTATTTCAATTAATGTAAGTCGATTATATTCAGCTCAGAGAAACTCACCTCAGGACAAAGATTGCAAACTGTGGAGGGTTCACCCCCCCACCCCTTCCTTAGCTGAAAAAAAAAAAAATCGCCTGTGGTAGCAAGAATTAAATAAGAAAATACAAAGTACCAACTTATTTACTAAACAGGATAGTTCAGAATTGTCTAGAGTAGGCATAATATATCATCTCAGTCTCTTCAGTTCAATTCTTTTCTTTTTCGTTTTCTTTTTTTTCCTTTTTTTTCTTTTCTTTTTGCTGTCGTCAATAGATTTTATTTATTTTATACGAAAGGTTTTGACTTGCAGGGATTAGATGTTGCCTTTGTTTACTCTATCATTGTTTGATTTTTTTTTCTAAGTTTAATAAAGTCATGTTGTGCAGATTTTAGTAAATTGAAAAATACCTCATCGTAGTGAAGGAGTTAATATGTGAATCATACTATTAGCAGCGAAAATCAAAGATAATGGAAATACCCAGTTGTAGTCGAGTGGTTCTGACTCTTAAAAAAAATTTGGCTGAACCATCATCGTAAATTTTAGATAACAAAAATGACCTTTTTTTTTGTGTTTGTTTTTTTGCAAGTACAAAAAATCTCAGCTGCAGCATTCTGATTATTGCTACTAATTTTGTTGTTCCTCTCATTTTTCTTTGGGTATTTTCGACGCTGGAGGTGTTTCTAAATTTTTCCTTGCACAGCTCGTGGCCGAAGTGGGGAAGAATTTTCCATACAGATATCGTTATATTTTCTTTCTCTGAATAGCTTAAAATCCACTGTTATTTTCAGGGTTTGACGAGTTATTGAATAGCAAAAATTATGTTATTTGTATATCTCCGAAACTCTTTTCCTTCCTGTTCGTGTTTCCCCTCTACTCCTTTTAATTTTCTCCCTCTTTCCCCTTCTTTATTTCCCCCTTTCCCCTCCCTCCCCTGGCCAAGTGACTACAGCTCGTCCCCCTTGTAGCTTCCTATTTTTTCCACCCCGACTATTCCCATTCCCCTCCCCTCATATCTCTTCCTTTTCTCCCCTTCCCCAGCTCTCTCTCTCTCTCTCTCTCTCTCTCTCTCTCTCTCTCTCTCTCTCTCTCTCTCTCTCTCTCTCTCTCTCTCTCTCTCTCTCTCTCTCTGTTTTCTCACTGCTGCCACCCAGGTAACCCGACTTCATTGTTTTCAAGTCAAAACACTTTCATGACGTCAGGTAGCTTAACTGTGTCGTTTTGGGAGCAGAGATATTGTATTATTTAGCTCATTTATGGATTATAATGATGTCAGGGCTAAACACACACACACACACACACACACACACACACACACACACACACACACACACACACACACACACACACACACACACACACACACACACACAAAACCACTAACCCTCTCCCACACCTCAGAAATCTTAACTTCCCGTTTTGCTTAACAATAGACGTTTTTGTTAATCCTTCCAGCGGGATTGAGTATTTTTCATTATTCAACCAAACTACTACCGGACGATTTTATTTAGCTTGAGGGAAATGGATAATAAAGACTTTTTCTAACTTCTCCAGTTCGAAAAGTCTCACTAAGCTGAATTAAAACGTCTGGAGGTAGGAAGAATAATATAGAAAATGTGCCATAGGACTGAAGTGGCTTTTTTTTGGGGGGGGAGTCGAGACAGAAAGTAGAATTATACCTTTCTGGCTGCCAACATGCGATTTTATTATAGATTCAGAGTAGCCTTGCTTGTTATGAGGGTCTATAACATGCTCTTCACTAACATTTTCACGACGTCAGATAGCTACTTCATTTGGCTACCAACTGTTGTGTTTATTTACCTGACTGTAAGTGTGGCCTTTCTAATGGGGAAGACACGGAGAAAAGCTGTTGTCCTCTATCCCTTCTTTCTGCAAGCATCTCCTATCCATTCCTTATTTACCCATCCTTCACCTCTCTATTCCTTCCCTCTCCATCCATCCACTCCCCATTCCTCTCTTCCCCATACCTCATCTCTGCATCCTTCTGTTCCCCATCATTCACCTACCCATTCCCGTCCCTCATCTCTCACCTACCCATCCTTCATTCTCCCATCTTTATCATTCCATCTTTCCCCTCCTACTTCCCTTCCTGATCCTTCATATCTCCACATTTCTTCTCGCCATTTCTCTCTTCTCCCCATTTTTCTCTTCTCTCCATTTTTCTCTCCTCTCCATTTCTCTCTTGCCTCCCTCTCTCTCTCCTCTCACCTTCTTCCCCATCCCTCTCCTCTCACCTTCTTCCCCATCCCTCTCCTCCCCAGGGCTCACGTATCCTCAAGACAAGGGCCAAATCCTCAGCTGTCACGTATTTCATAAACCCTCTCATCCCTCCTCTGCCCTGGCTGAGAGAGGGAGAGAGAGAGAGAGAGAGAGAGAGAGAGAGAGAGAGAGGTTTATGTGTATGTTTGCATATGCTTTTATGTTGTGTTTGTGGGTGTTTGTTCTTATCTGATTATGTTTTGTGCATTGAATATACCTTAGTGCTGAAAATCATGATGGAAAAGAGAAGCAGTTTGTCCTCCGTACCTCACTCCCAGTAATTGTGTTGTATAAAGCGAAATGCAGTCCAGCTATTTCTGATCTTCACAATTGTTTGAAAATTGACCGTTGTGATATTGCCCACGCCTTCGCATAGACAGGTTAAATATTACGGCCTTAAGGTTTACTCAGCAGTAATATATTTACACAGTATCCGGATTTATCAAGAGTATTAGCCTACATCCAAACTAAACATATCTCCATTGGAGTTAGCTAATATCAGGTATCTTTTTTTTTATTTGTTATTTTTTTAAAGTTTGTCAGTTTAATTTGGCTTTTAAATATTCGGTAGCTGTATGAGTAAAGGTAAATTTATAAACAAGCAGTCGTATGCACAACTTAAGGTCAAGAAAGTCTGTAAATAAGGGACTTCAATTCATCCACGGTGGCCCCGAGAAAAAATCCTTCCAGCCTCTTTGTCACAACTCATCACCACTCCCTCCCGCCACTCCCAGGGCAGCATTTGGTGGGGCTAAGGAGGCTTTTTCGCACCTTTTTAACACCTTTTCCATGGCGGCTGATTGCACATGTATTCTGACACTTCCCATGCGGCTGAAAACTAGTGTCTGCACGGATATTGCTTTTTCTACCATTTATTCGTTCAACTAACAAGAAATTTTGATCACTACAAGGTTTTGTTAGAATGGTAAACATTTTCGCAAAGAGATTCTGATTACCCTGTGATACTTTGTGTGTGTGTGTGTGTGTGTGTGTGTGTGTGTGTGTGTGTGTGTGTGTGTGTGTGTGTGTGTGTGTGTGTGTGTGTGTGTGTGTGTGTGTGTGTGTGTGTGTGTGTGTGTGTGTGTGTGTGTGTGTGTGTGTGTGTGTGTGTGTGTGTGTGTGTGTGTGTGTGTGTGTGTGTGTGTGTGTGTGTGTGTGTGTGTGTGTGTGTGTGTGTGTGTGTGTGTGTGTGTGTGTGTGTGTGTGTGTGTGTGTGTGTGTGTGTGTGTGTGTGTGTGTGTGTGTGTGTGTGTGTGTGTGTGTGTGTGTGTGTGTGTGTGTGTGTGTGTGTGTGTGTGTGTGTGTGTGTGTGTGTGTGTGTGTGTGTGTGTGTGTGTGTGTGTGTGTGTGTGTGTGTGTGTGTGTGTGTGTGTGTGTGTGTGTGTGTGTGTGTGTGTGTGTGTGTGTGTGTGTGTGTGTGTGTGTGTGTGTGTGTGTGTGTGTGTGTGTGTGTGTGTGTGTGTGTGTGTGTGTGTGTGTGTGTGTGTGTGTGTGTGTGTGTGTGTGTGTGTGTGTGTGTGTGTGTGTGTGTGTGTGTGTGTGTGTGTGTGTGTGTGTGTGTGTGTGTGTGTGTGTGTGTGTGTGTGTGTGTGTGTGTGTGTGTGTGTGTGTGTGTGTGTGTGTGTGTGTGTGTGTGTGTGTGTGTGTGTGTGTGTGTGTGTGTGTGTGTGTGTGTGTGTGTGTGTGTGTGTGTGTGTGTGTGTGTGTGTGTGTGTGTGTGTGTGTGTGGACTGTCTACGTTAATGCCGAGAGACCAAAATGCTGGACCTATACAAGATGATTTGGCTTTTTTCTCGTCTGTCAAGACTCCCTTTTTCTATATCTACGTGTCTAACTTTCAATTCTGCGTACTGAGGAAAAACAATTGATTCTATAAATTTGAACTTGCATCTGTGGCAATTTGTGACCTGCTAGAATCAGAATTGGAAGTCTGTATGATGGCACTCAATTAATAGATGATGACGACGATGACGACAAGGATAACGGTGATGATTTTCGTGAAAGGCTGCATAATTCTGAGTCAAACAACGAGTCTGTAGGTTTTTATGTACAGTAGATATTAACCTCTTTGAATTTATTGTGCAAAGCCATGTAACTTTATGCAAATGACGTACGTGAAGACTAAGTGAAATAAGAGGATAATATAGAAAAAGAACCTATGTATGGGGGAGATGGTTACCTAGTGAATAAACAGCGGTTCATTTGGGTGCGGGTTTAAGTCTCGGCTGTTGCAGGGGAAAGTCTGGGGATTTGATTTCGTTAAAAAGTTTTCACTACTCTTTCATAAGGATCCGCCAACACGTCATAAAATCACCCACGCTAATACCATCGCACCAGACCAGAATGTGATTAGTGCCCAAGTGGTGATGTTTGAGGGTTGCTGAGTACCATCCCTCTGCTAGTGCTCGGATATTAAATGCAGTTTATACAGATGGTTTCTTGATTTACCTGTCATACACCAATCCGTCTATCATGTCCGTCTGTCTATCAATCTATCTATTTGTCTGTCTATCTAACTCCAGATGCCTTAATTGGAAAGAGGTTGCCACAGACGAAAAGCCTCCATGTCATCTTGTCCTCTGGTATCAGGCTACCCTCTCCCCAACTTCCACCCCTGCTCCCATATACCTCTCCCCACCCTCTCCCATCTTACCCACATTCACCCTTTCTAGCCAGCTCTCTACTTCCCATCCTCTTCTTATCCAAAACACCCAAAACACCTCTCCCAGTGCTTTTTAATACATCCATATCTTCGATACATTATAATATAAACCGCCAGAAGCTAATGACATCTTGCTTTTGCCAACAATAGGAGAAAAGATTATAGATGGATAAATTGGAAACCTCAGACATTTAGATGAACTTGTAGACATTTATTGTTGAAGAAGTTTATAGGTTAGAGTTGCAGAAAACTCCTTCGGTCAGAGTACGTCATCTGTAGCTTATTCCCACCATCTTGAGAAGATGTTACTCATCGTAGGATACCGTAGACCTTGATACAGTATTTGGAAGGTTAGTTACAGCCATCATTAACCATTTCATTATGTGAGTTCTCCCGTCATACTGAATTAATCGTCAGGTAGGAGGAAAAATAAACTATAAGTGGCGTTCGTCGGCCAAAAGGAGCTGAACTTAAATCACAAAGGGGAATGTGTAGGATGAGACTGAACAGGCAGCTTTGGCCCTGATGTAGCCTAGTTCTTGCTACAACAACAATGTACTGTAGTTTTTTTATACATGTTTTTCACACACAGGTACGTCTATCGTTACTTACTGATTGTTATCGGGCTACTAATTGACACTTTTGATTTTCCTCATCTCACACTGACAGCATAGTCACGATATTCTCGTCCAACTCTTTAACCCATTCAGTCCCGTGACATATTTTATTTTTTTATTTTTGTTGCCTTCGGATGATTTTATTCAACTTCGTGAAGATTTCGTGTACTGAAGGGATTAGTGAAGGTTGTATCTAACTCAGTTCGAAAATTCTCTCTGAGTTTATACAAAATCGATTGAGGCAGCAACAGTAAAATGATAAATACGTTAATGGAGTGAAGTAGTTAATAAACAGCCTCATAAAGATCATTAAATGAATCGTTAAAAAAAAAAAGAGGGCTCCTAGACATCATGTTAATCATGAATCGATTATTATATTTTCTTTACTTTTTTCCTGTATTTATTTTACAGTGGTCAATATTCTATCTAACATCTAATGTTTTTAACCCATCTGGAATGTAGGGACTCGGGGCTAGGCTAGGCAGTCCAGATATTTAAGACGAATGACCAGTCTCTTATCCCTGAGCACCATTACGTGAGAATGAATCTTAACATCACCGGACATAAACCCGTGTTGATCTCTTTAGAGATCCCTCACTTACTAGGCCAGTGGGAGATTATCTGGTTATGTGGGTGCTGCCCAAAGTGGTAAATGGTTTCCAAGGCTACAAGGAATCATTTGGCTGGTTCAGTGTGCAGTCATCTAAAGGTGGTCTTCAGCAAGTGAGTGGATGGTAGACAACGCAATCTTCTGTGAATATTTACTCCTCAAAAGCTTTCTATATACCTTTTTATCTATCATTATTCCCCATCGTCCGTCCCGTGGGAGGAAAATACCTCAATAAAAGGGTGAATCGATCTCAGTTTTCCACCAGGACTCCTCGGGTTATAACCTGATCGTAAACCGGAGGGCATAAAACCACTGCCATTATTACCACCTTCACCCCTCACCACACCACACCACGCGGAGGGGGTGAGGGGAGGGAGGTAAGGACGGGCTAGAGTGGGTGTGGGGAGTGGAAAGAGGCAGGAAGAAGTGGGAGGAGACTGAAGAGGGGAGAGAGGGAGGGCGATAGGTGAGAAGAGAGGGAGGAGAGGGATCAGGGTGGGTGAAGGACTGGGGAAAAAAGAGAGGAGGGGACTGGGATGAAAGGGGAGGGAGATGAGGGGAGTGGTAGGTGAGAGGAGAGGGAGAGGTGATAGATGTGGGGAAGGAAGGGGTTAGACGAGAGAGGATGAGAGGAAAGTGAGATCAGTAGGTAAATGAGAGGAGAGGGATGAGAGGGAGGAAGTAGGTGATCGTGAGTAGGGGAAGAAGACTGAAGCTTGGGAGAAGAAGTGAGGGAAAGAAAGAAAGTGGGTGAGGGGAGAGGGAAGAGAAAGAGGTAGGTAAGTGTGGGGGGAGAATGGAGAGAACGGGAATAGAAAGACATCACTACGAGAAGTCTCCCCCAAAACTAACTATTCCCCTCTACTGGCAGCAAAAGTAAAAAAATTAATCATCAAATACACTGCACCAAATACTCGTTCTAGATTAAGGGGAGAGGGTGTTAGTGGTAGGTGACTGCATTTAATAATTCGCTTTACCTTACCTAAACACTGAACTTGATTTCCCCACACCGCTACTATCGCCCCCAGACTCTTTCGTCCCCCCTAAGGAAATAAGAAAAACTCACCTCCGAGACTAATTCAATCGAAGCTCTTGCATTGATAGCACGTAGACCAATGCCTCCTTTAGCAGTACACCTTGATTTTGCATTCTCTGGTGGCGCTCTGTTCTTTTTTTCTGTGTGTGTGTGTGTGTGTGTGTGTGTGTGTGTGTGTGTGTGTGTGTGTGTGTGTGTGTGTGTGTGTGTGTGAGAGAGAGAGAGAGAGAGAGAGAGAGAGAGAGAGAGTGTCTTTATTTTGCATTACCAACGGCATATTTTTGTCATTTTCCTCATTTATGTGTTCCTATTTATTTTCCGTTTCTCCTTAATTTCTTTATTCATACTGTATTTCACTTTCCTGTCACTCACTCACTTTTCCTAATCCTCACCTCTCTTTCGCAGTCACCATTCAGCTCTGTCACTCCTCACTTCTCTTTCACTTCCATAACTCTCATCTCTTCCTCACCTCCTAAGGATCAAAGGACCTCCGTGATATGTGTAGCTATGAAACTCTCTCTCTCTCTCTCTCTCTCTCTCTCTCTCTCTCTCTCTCTCTCTCTCTCTCTCTCTCTCTCTCTCTCTCTCTCTCTCTCTCTCTCTCTCTCTCTCTCTCTCTCTCTCTCTCTCTCTCTCTCTCTCTCTCTATTATCCAGCAGTATCCTTCATCACTCGCTCCTTAAGCATGGTGTCTCCCTCTTTTCTAAGCTTCATTATTATTTTTCTCATTCTTCTCTCTAATCCTGATCCTAACCCTCATCACAAGTTTGGAATCGATAAAATAGCTATCATTGCTCATTCACGGTACCAACCAATGTACGTTATTTCCGGTTACCTTTAGTCCAGTCTTAAAAGAGATAGCCTTGACGTACCTCATTGTGGCCTTTCGGTATTGGCGCCCAGGTGGTGGTATGTGAGGGTGTGTGACGCTTTCCTGTATTTCGTGAGAAGACCGCTGGATATACAGTAGGAGAGCCAGAGTTGAATATAGTAAAAAAAAAAATCCTCGTCGTTCTTACTTTTATGCTTGCTTTTCTTCCTCTTTCTTCCCCTTAAATTTTAATCGTACTCTCCTTTCTCTTTCTATTTAATTTCCTTGACCCTCACCTTACCCCTCACCTCTCTCTTCTCCCGACTCTGAATCCCTGAGCCTCCTTGTGGGCCGCAATTAGAAAGAAAGTCCCGAGCGCCAAACTAAAGCACAGGCACACTCACTCCCCTAATATTTACTACTGCTGAAGAAGACGATGCAGGTGTTTTTCCCTTCTATTCCCCCCCTCCTGACCATCTCTTCCCTACCCCCTCTCCATCTTTCCCCCCTCCCCTGCATTTCTTTCTTTCCCTCCCTCCTCTCCCTCCCTCCTTACCGTGGTTGTTATCCCTTCTCCCCTCTCTCCCTTTCTCATCCCCTTTCTTGCCCGCTGTTTCACAATCTATCCCTATCTGTCTCTTCCCTGATTTTTTCCTCTCATTCTCGACTACCCCTCCCTATCCCCTTCCTGCCTCATTTTCCCCTTCCCTGATCTCCCCCTCTCTCTCCCTTCCATTCTCTTCTCCCTACCCCCATCCTCCCTCTCTCCTCTTTCCACGTGGTCTTTCTTCAGATTGTTTCCCATCACGCTCCTCCCTCTCCTTGTCCTTTTCCTTCTCATCCAACCTTCAACTCCCTCCCTTTCCCCCGTTCCCTTTCTGGATACTCTTCTCCATCTCTCCCTTTCCCCACCCATCTCCCACCTTCTTCCTACTCCTTCTCCTCCCTCTTCCAACTCCCTTTTCTCTCCCTTCTTTCTTACCTCTTTCCTTTCCCCTCCTTCAGTCTCTTTCTTTGCCTCTTCACAAATCCAGTCCTTTAGTTATTTTCACGCCTTTCCTCTCTCCATCTCTACTCTCCCCTTATCCTCCCTCCCATTCTCTCTCCCTGTCCCTCCACCAGGCCCTCCCTCCCTGTCACCCTTCTTTCTCTCCACCACGCCCTCCCTCTCCCTCCTCCCTCTCTCCACCAACCCCTCGCTCCAATTGTAGGCGATGCGCGAAAGACTTGGCGATAAAAGTGCAATAGTTGTGAGAGCAGGAGGTGGCGGGGAGGGAGGCAGAGTGGCCATCATAATTAGCACCATCAGGAACTTAATCATCCGGAGTGGTGGTTGGCCCCGGTGAGGTGAGGGGAGAGAGGGAGGAAAGGTGAGGGAAGAAAGCAGGGAGGGAAGAAGGAGGGATTGAGGAAGGAAAGTGAAGGAGAGAAGGGATTGAGGAAGGAAAGTGAGGGAGGGAAGGGATTAAGAAAGGAAAGTGAGGGAGGTAAGAGATTAATTAGGATGAGAGAGGGAGGAACAGAAGGAGGGAAGGACGAGGAAGGAAGGGAGGCTGAAGGAAGATGTGTAAAGGTAGATGTTAGGACAGGCATCATGAGGTGCTTATCTCAGGCTCAGTGCTCATCTCCAGCCTTGGCCTTTGAGCCTGTGGCGGGTTATTCACCCATTATCCTGGGACATAAGGCCAATGCATCATCAACGTTACCACAGTTACCTCCCCTAGATGTACTCTAAAAAAATATATATATATATATATATATATATATATATATATATATATATATATATATATATATATATATATATATATATATATATATTCCGGTATTCTTCTAGAGCTCTCGGGTCTGTTGTTTCTTTTTACGAAGTCTTACATTTCATTTGATTTATATATATTTTTAATGAACCCTTTCATGATTAGGACAACTCTAATCATTTTATTCCAACCAATGTTAGACAGCTTTACTCAGCTGGAAGTGAGTCATAGGAGCCTGGGAGTTTCAATGCTATATTTCATTTTATTTTATCTGGCCTAGATTTTAGTTCCTTTGAAACTTCTTTCACGTAGCTCATCGGCAGGGAAAGACAATGCTGTTTCTCTACATCCTTTCCATAGCACTCTTCGTGACTAGTTTCATATTCCATTGTTAATCTATCGTCACAACTCAGCATTCTAGATGGAGAGATTGAAGTTTTAGGCCATGATAAAGTGAGCAGAGTATATCACCATTAGCTCTCTGATGAAACAACTTGAGTACTTTATTTCAGGCAACAGCAGAAGATTTTGTGTAGCTAAGATTGGATCATAGGAGAGGAAAAGTGTTTAATTGTCTTTGTGAGTCTTTCCTCCTATCTTTTGCTCTTGATAGATGAGTCCATTTTAATGTTAGTCTTACTTTCTGTTTCTTTCTCCATTTTCTCTCCCCCATGTTCGTTCCTTTTGTATATGGATGAAGGAGACGAGAAGCCCTTTTTTTTTTTTTCTTTTCACTTGGTTTCCACAATTTCGTCCTCTTTAATTATTTTTATCACCTTCCAAACTCACCAAAATAATCTACAGGTTATTAAAATAACTCTAAATAATCAATATCTAATGTCGTCTTTTGACTATAATAATTTTTTTACAGGGTTTATTTTCGTGTAAGATATTGATTATGAAGTAGGGTTATAACGCAGTTCTAAAAATCGTCATTTGTCATCCACTGTTCCTCCCTCTCTCCCTTTCTCTCCCCCCTTCCCTCCCCTCCCCTTCCCTCTCTCCAGCCCTCTAGGATGATTGACGTGTGGCGGAGGGAAGGGAGGGGAGAGGGAGAATGGGAGAGAAGAGAGGGAAATGGAGAAGAAAGGAAACAGAGAGAGAGAGAGGGAGGGAAAAGGGGGAGGCGGTGGATGACTAGGAAAGACATGGCAGGGAGAATGAAAGAAATGAAAGTAAAAATTAAGGAGACAGAGAGAGAGACAGAGGGAAAAAAGAACCAGGAAGTGACATGGGAACATCAAAATTATGTAAGGGGGGTGAGTGAAGAAAAGAGAGAGAGAGAGAGAGAATAACAGTGAAATGCGACTGTTAGAGGGGAAGGAAGATTAGAGGGCATACATATAAGAAAAAATATATGAAAAAAAGAGGGATGAAACAAGGTAACTAATTCATCAATCTTAATATGACGGGATTTTTGTCTTTCTGTGGCTTTTTTTTTTTTTTTTTTTTTTTTTTTGGTAGCTCAGTTGCAGAATAAGACAGAATTACAGTCTTACGCTCGTTCCATAGCACTTTTTCGTGACTAGGACCATATTCTAGTATTAGTCTCTTGTTGCAGCCCAGGTAGATTGGGAGAGAACAATTTTAGGCTATGTTAGTGTGGACTGAGTATGGTAATGTAGACAGTGGGTGAGAGAACTTAAGATGAATAAACTTATAAGTAAAGACAGGAAAAAAACAGTGACCGAAGAGGAAAAGAAAATAGGAAACGAGAGAGAGCAGTATAGTTTTGAGAGACAACAGTGAAGTAGAGATTGGTAAGTAGGAAAACTGACAGCTGCAAGAAGAACTCAACATGAAGTAAATACAGCGAATGTGAGGAGGAAAGTAAATAGTAAAGCGATTAACAGGCGAGTGAACTAAAACGGAATAAGGAAGAATTTTTACCACATATGGATTTGTTATTTTTTTAGATATAAGTTTCAGTTTGACATGGATCCTATTCAGTGTGAAGACAGACAGAATATATGCGTGTCTATTTAGTGACCTGTGAGCAAAATTTTCTGCTAATAATTCATGGTACTGTGAAAGCAAAAAACAATAATTAGTATTTCAGGCAAATAAAATAAAGTGTGTAACTGTCTTTCCACCTCCTCATCACCCATTTATCATTTCTGTGCATCCTGATCAATATCGGATGACTCCGGTATTCCGTTCCTCCTGACATCAGATAATTTCATTCGGCTGAGTGAGTTATAGGAACCAGAAACTCTTAATTATCCAACCAATAACCCCCTTATTGTCGGTACAACTCTAGTATTCTATACCAACAAAAACCAGACTATTTTATTCAACTCAGAGACATGGCCGCCTGATAATGTTATGAAGGTTATGCAAAATACAATCTCCTCTTCCCCATCCTCACATAAAATAGATTTTGAATATTACTTAAAATGCTGTGATACGGTATTTGCCTCTCAGATTTGCTTCTCTATGTATTTCAGAAAACTTACTGGACATCTACGACCTCGCAGCGAAAGATGAGACTAACAAAAGGATAGCACTGATTAAGGTATGTTAATCTCTTAGTGTTTCGGTAGAAGGAACTACATAAAATGTGTAGTAGGAGACGGGATGTGGGGAATCGTGAAGTGTGACTGTGATGAGTGGTGGTGTAAAACGTGGAGTGTGTGGTGGAGCCATATGAAGTGTGTGGTAGTGTGAGGCGTGGTGAAGATGAGAGAAGAAAAGAGAAGAGGAGAGTTATGAGTAGTAAAGTAAATCACGTGAAACTAAAGGAAAGCAATATGAAGGCAAGCAGAGATAGGATGAGTGAGTCAAAAACATAAGTAAAGAGAGATGGAGCTGGGGGTAGGAGTGACTGAGAGAAGTACGAATGGAGCTCTCGTGTATCTCAAAGGGTGGGACGGCTGGGCAGGGTATGGAGAATGGGAGGGAGGGAAAGGGAAGGGAAGAGGTGAATAAAGGAGAAGGAAAGGTAAAGACAGATACAAAAGTGAGTGGCAGAAGGTGGAGGGAAAAGGAGAGGAGTGAGTGATTGAAATGAAGGGAAGGAAGAAAGGAAAAGAAATGCAGACGAAAATGAGAGAAAGTCTGAGGAAGGGTGGAGCTCTGAAGTGCCCTCGACAGTGAGGCGACGGAGCAGCGAATGGAAAATGGAAGGGAGGGGAGGAGAATGAAGGAGAGGAAGAGAAGGGGAGGGAATGAGTGAATAAAGAAAAGGGAAAGCATAAGTAAAAGTCTGAGTTTGAGCTACGAGTGAGTGACAGGGGGATAGAGAGAGGAGCTCTGAAGGGAGAAAGAGGGAGAAGGAGGAAGGGAGAAGAGAAGAGGAAAGGAGGAAAATGGAAAGAGAGGCAGGACTGCAGTTGTGAGTGAGAATGTAGTGTTGTGGCGATGGAACAGTGGGTGAAGAGAAATGAAGGGAGAGAGGAAGAGGAAAGGAGAAAAAGGAGAATTGAAGTACAGGGAGCGAGGATAAAGAAGTTAGAAGAAAGAGGGAGGGAGAAAAGTAGAAGGAAGGAGGAAGGGAAAGAGAAAAAGAGAGGGAGAGAGAGAGTGGGAGAGGAAGGAATGTAATGATGACGGAAGGGATGGAGGAGGGAAGAGTGATGGAAGATGAAAAATGGAAACAAATATGGCGAGGGAGGAAAGAAATGGGAATGAAGTAAGAATTTGGGGGAAGAAGGTGGGAGGAAGAAAATGATAGGAGCAACGCCGACGAAGGAAACAGGATACAATTGGACCTTGTAGTGTATGGGGAAGAAGAAAGCGAAAGAAGAAGAAGAAATAGAAGAAAAAGAAAATGAAGAAAAAGACAAGAAAGTTGGAGCAAATAAAAGAAATACAAGAAAAAGAAGACGACGAATGAGGAAGAAGCAAAAGAAGGGCAGGATTACGGTAGGATATAAGAGGATCATATGGGGATGTGTGGGGAAGGATGCAAGGATTAGGGAGGCAGCGAGGCGAGGATTGGTAAGGGAGGGAGTGTGAGGGATGGCGCTCACGAAGATTAGGGAATAGGGATGCTGCCTAGAATTTATGGGTGGCTGGGAGGTAGGAGAGGGGAGAGGATGGGGAGGTAGGGAGGAGGAGAGGATGGGGAGGTAGGGAGGAGGAGAGGATGAGGAGGTAGGGAGGAAGTAGCTAGAGAGAGGGAGAGAAGAAGAAATAAGTACATGAGGGGAGGTAACAAGAGGGAAGAAAGGAAAGCAACGAGGAAAGGAAAGAAGATAACAGAGTGGGAAGAAGAGGAGGAAGTAGGAAATAAGTATGTGGGGAGAAGAAATAAAGAGAGGAAGGGAAGAGTGGCAAGAACTAGGGAAAGGAAGAGAAGAGAAAAAGGAGGGGAAAAGAGGAGATAAATATGAAGTGAGAAGTAAAGAGAAGGAGTAGGAGATGCAAGGAATGAGGGGGGAAAAAGAGGAGATAAAGATGTGGAAAGAGAAACGACTGGGAGATATCAGGGAGTTAAAATAGAATGAGGTTTGGAGGAGGAAAAGAAGTGAAACAAAGAGAGAAGAGAAGATCCGTATGTCAGTAAGAGAGGAAGGGAGAAGAAACAAGGGACGAAGGAAGGACGGGAGGAGATAAGTATGTGGAAGGAAATGGAAATAGACAGAGAAGTGCCTAGGAGAATTACAGGTAGATAAGGTTGGAGGTGGCTTGAAGGAGAGAGAGGAGAGAAGGAAGGAGCTGAAGCAGTAAAAGGGGTTAGGATGAGGATGGGGACATTTGTAAGTTGAATTATTATTATTATTATTATTATTATTATTATTATTTGGCTGCACAAGGAAAATTCCCCCCCCAAAAAATAAAGTTGTCACCGTACTGAAGGACTCACCGATAATTTCTCTCTCTCTCTCTCTCTCTCTCTCTCTCTCTCTCTCTCTCTCTCTCTTTTAAAGCTTACGAGCATAGGTTTGTAATTTCCTTTTTTTTTCTTTTTTTCTCTTGCTAATCCTTGTCGTGTTAGGCCAGATCACGCATGGCCTCCGTGTGACCTAGTATTGTTTGAAATAAAGAGATATAAAGTACAGTACAAGGCTAAGTAAAAAATGCTCTACCAACTCACGCATTTTAATCAGACTACCTTAAGATGATACTGTTCAGGTGAGAGGAAGTGTGATAAATAACCCCTTTACACCAATGACGTTATTTATTCTTGCTGTCACCAGGGAAGTTTATTTAATTTTTTTTTAGCTGAGGAGGTTTCTGTCGTAGTGAAGGGGTTATCACAGCTATATTTCTCGCCACCAGTTCTTTGTGTCTTGAAAGTTGAATAAAATCGTCCGGTCGCGCGAAGAATACGTGGAAAATATGTCTTTGGATTGAAGTGTTTAATGGATTGAAAACACTCGATTAACTGGTTTGATTTTCTTTAGCGACATAAAAATAGTTTGGGTTTAATCAGCAGGAGAGACAGCAACAGAGATAGACGGACAGAGACATTTAAGAAGGAAGAGAGGGAGGAGAAGAGGGTATGTCAAGGATCGACTACCAAGCAGGGAGAACAAGATAGGAAAAGAAGTGATAACGTTAAAAAAATAAAAGGTCCTCTTCCTGAACCAGAATAAAACGGAAATAAATATGTAGGGTGAAGGAAAAGAGAAGCCTTATACGATATGCATATAATTTACATTTCTTTAATTTTTTCAGTCGATTTATTAACAACCAAAATTGAGAGAGGTAGGGACAAATCAAGGAAAAAATGATAAGTATGAAATAAACACGATTAGAGGAGAAACGACGTAACAGCCGACTGAAAGAAACACACAAGAAGGGTGAGAGGAATGAGGGGAGAGAGAGAGAAGGCAGGGAGAGAGTGACAGGCAGAGAGGGAGAGAAAGGCGGGGAGGAAGCTGCAAAGACTTTGGCTTAAATGGAGAGAGAGAGAGAGAGAGAGAGAGAGAGAGAGAGAGAGAGAGAGAGAGAGAGAGAGAGAGAGATTAATAAATACATATAAAATGGGAGATGGACAGATAGACTAATTTACTTAAAGTAATTGATATATATATATATAGATAGATAGATAGATAGATAGATAGATAGATAGATAGATATATATATAAATTGATTTATTGATAGATGGATAGACATATATAGTAGATAGATAGACAGTCGAATGGACAAAGACACAAACGGGCAGAGACAGAGAAGCAGAGACCGAAACACAGGAAGAGACAGAAAGAGATGATGAAAGGAGGAAGCAGGGATGAAGGAAGGGTGGGGAGGGAGGTAGGGGTAGAGGCAGTGTGTGTGTGCACTGTGTGTGTGTGTGTGTGTGTGTGTGTGTGTGTGTGTGTGTGTGTGTGTGTGTGTGTGTGTGTGTGTGTGTGTGTGTACGTGAGTAGACGCTGACAGCTGTTGACGTGTGTGGGGCGGAGTCAGCCAATCACCACCCCTCCAGCACGTGACGTCACAGCCAGTAGGGTCACCGTCAGTAGAGATATCAACACCCCTCCTGTACATCCGTAATATCGTTGCCTAAAAAGTAATGACTGGGGACGATTCCGTTTCATAATTCGCACCACAAAAGAAAAAGTGAATTGACATGTTAATCCGTATCCCCTGCACATGGACAGGTCTCGCCCTATCCTAAATAAGGTAATCTAGCAGCCACAGGAGAAATATCTAATACACTTCATCAGACCTTTAGCCATAACCTCTTTTCGAGCTGGGGAGATTAGATATGGCCTTTACTTAGTGGCTCATTTTCCCTTAGGCCTATGATGTACTTCTGCTGCATAGAGTTCTCTCTTTATCCTACTTCTTAGTCGTTCCCTTTCCTTGCATAATAATAGGATTAGGATGATGACGATGATGATGATGATGATGATGATGATGATGATGATGATGATAATGACTGTTTGCCCTATGGTGATGATGAAAATGATGCCAGTGACGATAATGATGATGGTCTGACTCAGAAATTTGTCTCTGTGTTCGTCTTTTTCCAGTCGCTACTTGCCACCTTTACCTGGAGTAGTGACGGCAGGTAAACAGAGAGGGAG
This sequence comes from Coenobita brevimanus, assembly GCF_032717465.1. NCBI lineage: Eukaryota > Metazoa > Arthropoda > Malacostraca > Decapoda > Coenobitidae > Coenobita > Coenobita brevimanus. Next base: position 14,344,244 of record NC_137019.1, read on the forward strand.
ACTGTCGGTGAGAGGGTAAGAGAGGATAGCATATGGGGAGGCGAGAGGATGAGTGAGTGAGTGCGACGCTGAGAGTGAAAGTGAGACTGAGAATATTTGACTGTGGGAGTGAAAGTGATATATAGAGTGTGAGAGTGACGGTGAGTGATGAAGTGTATTTGAAAATGCAGTGAAGGTGAGGATGAGTTTAACAGTGACCCTGAGTGTGTGTGTGTGTGTGTGTGTGTGTGTGTGTGTGTGTGTGTGTGTGTGTGTGTGTGTGTGTGTGTGTGTGTGTGTGTGTGTGTGTGTGTGTGTGTGTGTGTGTGTGTGTGTGTGTGTGTGTGTGTGTGTGTGTGTGTGTGTGTGTGTGTGTGTGTGTGTGTGTGTGTGTGTGTGTGTGTGTGTGTGTGTGTGTGTGTGTGTGTGTGTGTGTGTGTGTGTGTGTGTGTGTGTGTGTGTGTGTGTGTGTGTGTGTGTGTGTGTGTGTGTGTGTGTGTGTGTGTGTGTGTGTGTGTGTGTGTGTGTGTGTGTGTGTGTGTGTGTGTGTGTGTGTGTGTGTGTGTGTGTGTGTGTGTGTGTGTGTGTGTGTGTGTGTGTGTGTGTGTGTGTGTGTGTGTGTGTGTGTGTGTGTGTGTGTGTGTGTGTGTGTGTGTGTGTGTGTGAGAGAGAGAGAGGATGAAATTAGGATTAGGGATAAAGTTTTGCAAGTGAGACAAAAGCATGAAGCTGGAAGTGAGACAAGGAGTAAGTAGAAAGATTAGGAGTGAGACAAGGAATGAGATCAGAAAATGAGACAAAAATAGAGTTGAGACAAGAATCAGAGGATGATGCTAACCTTGAAGTGAAGTAAGGAGCGGATGGAAGATGTGAGGCAAGACAGAGTGAGCCAAGAGAATGAGTTTTGATTCATGGTGGTAGGGGAACCTCCATGGGATGACTTGCATCTCTCTCTCTCTCTCTCACACACACACACACACACACACACACACACACACACACACACACACACACACACACGCACGCACGCACGCACGCACGCACGCACGCACGCACGCACGCACGCACGCACGCACGCACACACACACACACACACACACACACACACACACACACACACACACACACACACACACACACACACACACACACACACACACACACACACACACACACACACACACACACACACGCACACAATGTCAGGGTGGGTATGGCGGCCACTGTGCTTCGAGTGATTGATGTAATTCCTCGTGTTTGGGAGTTGATTTCAGGATGTTAATGTTTTTGGCAGTCTCCCCTTTTTATTTTCTTTTTTTTCGTTTTTTGATGGGATGTATGTCATGTTCACATTTTGGGGAGTTCAGGTATATATATATTTGTGTGTGTGTGTGTGTGTGTGTGTTAACATATATAAAGACCATAGTCAGTTTTAACACGAGTACCATACCGTGGGTTATATTATATCAGCGCAGGGAGGGACCTCTAGAAATGAATGACAAGGTGAAGGAGTTGAATAAGAGAAAGGAAGTGGATGGTGAATGAAGGGAAAATAAGGCATGGAAATGAGAAGAGACGAGATAGCAGGGAAACCAGGGAGAAGAAATACGAGATGAGGAAGAGGTAATAGCAATAAGGAAAGGGAGGATGATGAGTATAAAAAAAAAAAAAAAGAACTGAAGAAAAGAATAAATAACCTCTTGTGTTCGGGATAACTCAAGTATTCTATTTCAGATAAAGCCAGACTATTTTAATTCAGTTGAGGGAGTTATAAGAGCTAGGGAATATTAACACTTGTATTAAAACCAATCGGAACCACTCTATTCTCCTACTCCAGCAACTACCACACAATTTTATTCAGCTGAGAGAGCGAGTCATAGGTACCTGAGAGTTTTTCAAGGAGTACTGAGGAATCCAAAGGAGTACAAACAAAAAGCAAAAGGCAGGAGATGTAGTGGGATGATGTGGTTCTTTCCAGACTCTCAGCACGGAGAAAGATACCTGCACTTTCATGCTCCTGGGACTTTCTAGTGAACTCTCTCTTTTCAGCTCTTCCTTTTGAACTCCTTTTGATGTTAGCTGGAGCACAATAATGGAGCTGTGCCGATGGGAAGGTTAATGGTGACAGTATTAACACTAAGACATGTATTTTTGTTGGTTAAGCAAGTTCCGTAACACCTCGTCCTTAGCGACTGCTTTTTAAATTGAGCTTTTGTACGTTTTTTATGCAAATTCCGGAGGTAATTGAAGGATTTATGTAACACAGAATAGGAGAGTAAGATGTACTAAGCTGAATAACTCGCTTAGGGAAAGGTGTTAAGGAGTTTCCGTACCCGACGAGAATACGAACCTAAGACTCCTAAGACTCACTTCTAACTGAATAAAAATGACCTGGCACTAAGTTGAAGGAAATACTAGAGTTACCCCAGTCATGAGAGGGTTAGTGGTGAAAGTATAAGCACTCATCTACCTATAAATCACTCAACAAAATGAAATAAACTCTCATAACCTGAAACAAAGTAGTAGAGCTGTCCCAACCATGAGATGGGAAAATAAAAGCGGAACATAATAACCAATACAAAGAAAAAGACGAGGGAGAATAACCAGAAAAATTTTGCCCAACTTTTTCCCCAACGATAATTTCCTGGCGCTCTTTTTTTTTTTTTTTTTTTTTTACATTTTTTTTTTCTCGTGTTTTTCGTCTCCACCAATTTAGCGATTATGTAGTTCTGTGGGATTCTCATGGCTAAGGTTTTTTTCTTCTTTTTACGTACCTAATCGGTCATTATTGTGTACATCCCCCTCAGTCACGGTATGCTTTTGATGTTTCTTTTTGTTTTGGTTGAGCGAGAGAGAGAGAGAGAGAGAGAGATACTGTGTGTGTGTGTTTTTTATGTATCTTCGGTTTTATGTATGTATCCGAATGTTCTCTCTCTCTCTCTCTCTCTCTCTCTCTCTCTCTCTCTCTCTCTCTCTCTCTCTCTCTCTCTCTCTCTCTCTCAATACATTTTTTCCCTCCCCAGTGTAAGGTAGTACGTGGTCTATATTTCTTACCGAAGCTCCGACAATCATTCTCCCAAGAGCAGTAAGGAATCTATTTTCATAAAGGACTCATAAATTACCTTCCCTGGAACTTTTACTCCCTCCTCCCTCCCTCCCTCTCTGTGTTCTCTCTCTCTTTCTCCCTCCCACACTCCTTCTCTGTGTGTCTCTCTCTTTCTCGCTCACCCTCCCTCCCTCCCTTTCTCTGTTTTTCTCCCTCCACCCCTCCCTGCCCCTTGACTTCTATACTATTTTCTGTTGCTCCGTCTGTTACACCCTCCTTTCTTTCTTTGTGTCTTGTCTGAATTAGTTTCTATCGGCCTCTGTCACTCGTGGATATATACACTGAACAGTATATATAAAACATATTTTCTTTTATACATACGGTTTTCTTTCCCTTTAAAAATTCCCCCTCCGTCCCCCCGTCTTCTTTCCCTTCATCTCCATTTTCCCGTCTCCGATTCATTTCTCTTCCTTTTTAATCTATCCTTCACCCATTTACTTCGTCTCTCTGTCAGAACCTTCCCTCTTTCCTCCGCAACCGAACATTATCTCTCTTTTTCCCATTCTTCCATCTCATGTTCTACGTAGTTACATAGTTTTAACTTTTTTTCATACGCTCTTTTCTACTTTTTCTTCGGCCACTTCCTCACTGCACCACTGCACTTCCTCACTGCTCCTCTCTCCTTCCTTCTTTCCTTCCTTTCCAGCACGTCTGCACTCCTTTTCCCATCCCTCCCCGCTCTCCAGCTTTATTCTCCTTTCCTTTCATCTTTGAACCCTTCTTCTTTCTCTGTATACTCCTTTTCCTCCTTTACTACTTTCCTATCCTACCCCTTTCTTTCTTCTCTTCCCTCTCCTACCTTCTTCCCCCTCCCACTTTTCCTTCCCTTCTTCATCCACAATTCTTTTCCCTCCTCTCTCTTCATCGTTACCTCTCCCTCTTCTCTCTCCTCCCCTCTTTCCTCCTTCCTCCTCCCCACTTTCTCCTCCTTTCTCCTCCTTATCCATTCTTCCATGCCCCCCTCCCCCAGACTCCTTCCCTGCTTCCCTCCCTCAATATTTCTCACATACATCTTTCATTGCAACTTCACCACACCTCTCTCCTTCCCTCCTCTTTCTTCCACATCTTTCCCCTTTCTATCACTCCTCTCTCCTGCCTTCTTTCCCCAATATCTCCTTCCTCTTTTCCCCCCATCTGTCTCCTACTCCTGCCTACCTATTCTCCCTCCTCCCCTTCTCTCCTACCTTCTCTCCCTCCCTCCCACGGGCCACATGTATACAAACTGCTCGACTTGGCGTTATTTACATTCTGATATAGTGGGCCACAGTCGAGTTATTACCTAGGTGCTTCTCTCTTTTTATCTCTCTCTATGCCTCTCACTATCTCACTTAGGTGTTTTTATTTCTATCTCTCTCTCTCTCTCCTCTAAGTCTCTTTTTTTCTGTCTGTCTGTCTGTCTGTCTGTCTCTGTCTCTGTCTCTCTGTGTGTCTGTGTGTCTGTCTGTCTGTCTCTGTCTCTGTCTCTGTCTCTGTCTGTCTGTCTGTCTCTCTCTCTCTCTCTCTCTCTCTCTCTCTCTGCTTGAGAGAGAGAGAGAGAGAGAGAGAGAGAGAGAATGAGTTGACAGGAGACGAAGGGGGTGAAATAAAGTGAAAGTAAATAGATGAGAGTGGTAAAGAGCGTTTGTTCTTACTTGACGAAGATCCTTAACCCCTTTCAGCTCAGTTGATGGCCTAGTGTAGTCAGAGTGGAGGGGTAATTTGACTAATAACCAAGGAGATTCATTCCTATCTCATAACGAAGGCTAATTAAATTTCACGCAACTGCAGCCTAAGTGTTCAAGGTGTGGGAAAGCCATAATTCCACCAGGTAAAAACAAACGGACTATAGAAGGGAAAAGAGAATTAACCCACTCATGAACGAAACAAGTCTAGTCTTTAATTCCACTTGACGCCAGACGATTTGCTTCAGCTGTGAAAGAGTCGTGTGAGATTTGGAGTACGAATGCTGTCGCCAGAAAGAGAGGGAGGAAAAGCCAGATGAGATGGCAAGAAGGGAAGCAGAAAAGAAAGGAAAAAATTATGAACGTTAGCAGAAGAAAAAAAAAACTGACGTGAGGAAAAGAGAGGGAAAAAGGGAAGATAAAAAGGCAAGTAATAATGAGCGAAGGAAAGACTAGGAAAGGTGAAAGGACAAGAAGGGAAGAGAGAGGAAGTAGGATAAATAAAAGATTATATGAAAGGAGAAAAGAAAACACGGTGCAACAAGAAGAAGAAAGAAGGCAAGAGAAAAATAAGAGAACAAGGAGAGTAGAAAATGAGAGTAAGATGAGAGAGGAAGAAGGGGAGAATGATGTGGGATAAACAGAATAATTATTTGAATAGAAGGATGGCGTGCAGAGAAGGATGAGAAGATAAAAAGGAAGGAGAACAAGGGAAAGAAAAAAAAGGGGAAGTGAATAAGAAAAGATAATCATAGAGCAAGAAGGAAACAGTGAGTAAACCTGATAAACAAATGATGAAAGAGTATGAAGGAAAAGAGAAAAATAAAATGAGGAAAGAGAGAGGAGGATGAAAAGGCAAATGGGAACAGGGACAAGGAAAAGGAGGAGGAGGATGAGAGGTGGTGAAGGAAAGATAGGAAAAAGTAAAATGAGCAGAAAAATAAATTGAAAGTAAGGGAAATGAGGACAAGATTAAGATGAAGGAATGAAAATGCAATATATAAAGGGGCTAAAAAACTTATATAAACAAAGGAAGAGAGGAAGGAGAGAGGAAGATGAGAGAGGAAGATAACAGAGGGGGAAGGGAAGAGAGGGGGAAGGAAGTCTTATGAACAGAAAAGTAAATTGAACAGTAGGGTAAGAACAAGACAAATGAGAGGGGAAAGAAGTAGGAAGACGAGAGGAGCAAACGAGAAAGATGAGAGTGGAACGAAAGAGGGAGATGATAGGGGTAGAAGGGAAGACGGTAAAAAATATCTATTACACGGAAGAGTAAAGTGAAAAGAAGGGAAAGAAAGAGGAAAGTGAACAGAGGAAATAGATAGGAGACTGAGAGAGAAAAGAAAAGGGAAGGTAAGAGAGAAAGAAGGTGGTGAGAAGGGGAAAAAGAGGGAGATGAGAGGGGAATAAGGGAAGATGGTAAAAAAAAGTCTACTAAACAGAAGAGTAAATTGAATAGAGGGGTGGGTGGCGTGCAGAGCCGGGGTCGTGGCGGTCTGTTTGTAAATCACGGAGTGGGTCCCGCCCCTCCGGTTGAGAATGACAGGTGAACTCCCAGCCTGCCTCCCTCCTTCCCTGCCTCCCTCCCTGCCTGCCTCTACCCCTCCAAGCCTGCCTCAACCTCTCTCTGCCTGCTCACTCCTTCCCTGCCTCATTCCATCCATGCCTCCCTCCCCATCTACCATCTTCCTCGTTTTCCTGCCTGCCTCTGCCCCTCCCTCCTTGCCTACCCCACTCCTCCACTTCCTCCACTCCTGCTTGCCTCCCTTCTTGCCTGCCCCCCTCCCTACCTACCTACCCACCTACCTGCCCCCTTCTATGCCTCACTCTGTGCCTAGTCCCCTCTCTCGCTTCTTGCCTTCTTCCCTCCCCCTCCTGTCTTAACCCCTCATTCCCCACTTTCCTGTACCATTCCCTGCCTCTTTCCCTCCCTCATTCTCTCATTCCCTGCCATCCTCCCTGTCTCACTTCCTGCCTCACTCCCCCCCCCCCGTCTGCCTCCTTCCCTGCCTGCCTGCCTGCCTCCCTCACTCACTCTTTGCCTGCCATCCTGTCCCACTTCCTGTCTGCCCCACTCACTGTCTGCTATCCTTCTTTCCTAGATCCTTCCTTCCCTTCTAATCTGAGCAGAAAAATTGTCTCACCACAGAAAGAATAGAATAAATAAAAAATCATTGTGAAGGAATTAAATGCTTTGTTGGTCGTTTCTCTTAACCTCTGCAATACATTTAATTATTTGTATAGTTATTTATTTATTTTTATTCATTTTGCTCTTCCTTCCTCCAGATGTTTTAATTAAGGCCAGGAAGGAATCTTTGAATAGATATAGCCTTGATTAACCCCGTCATTGCAAACCATCTCCAACAATGTGAAGAAAATGATCTTGTTGTGGGCTGATGAAAACGGGAAACACTTCATCACACTCCCCTATCCTTTTCATTTTTAACTCAGCATCGAATCCTTACTCTTGTTTAGATCTCGGGCCGGTCAGACTGGTGGACTCAGTATGCTTTCTCCTTGTCCCTGCTCACTCATCAGTAAAATTGGGGACCTGGATGGAAAGCGACTAATGTGGGTTGTTTTCTAGGGAAGATTGAGACTTAGCAAATAATGAATGTCCGTGTTTATGACTTGGGTAGGTATAGTGCGAATCTTAAGCGTATTTCTTCATTTATTTATTTACTTATTTATTTTGAAGGTAATTATAAACGACATTGTGACTCCAGCTCCTGTCCCAGTGCTTTCCTTGCTTCTTAGTCTTGCCATACCCTTGGGCCAACCTCTCTCACCTTCTTATTCCTACCTTACTCCAACTCTTCTCACCTTATTCCCACCTCGCTCCAACTCCCTCATCATCTTATTCCTAATCCACTCGAACCCCTCTTACCTTCCCATTCCTGCCTTTTCTGAATACCTTTCACCATCTTATTCCTATCCCACTCCAACCCCTCTCACCTTCATAGTCTTACCTCATTCCAACTCACCTGACACCTGTCTTGCACCACCTGTCTCTGTCTCATTTTCTCTCACAGTTCCCACATCATTCAGTGTCCCTGTGTTTGCCTTACTCACCATCCCTATCAGTGCCCTCCAAAGGAAAGGAGCCTAAGGAGAGGTATAAACACTTAATGACAGTAGGATGTGAAAGGTGATAAGGGCAGGCGCTAATGAATAAGCGGACGTTTTAACCCTGAGCAGTGGATCCATTTGTTATCAGCTCTTTCTCTACAGTTATCTGCCCATTTCAGTTACGATTTATCTATCTATCTCTCAATCTATCTATATTACACATACACACACACACACACACACACACACACACATATAAATATATATATATATATATATAAATATATATATATATATATATATATATATATATATATATATATATATATATATATATATATATATATATATATATATTTATAAATACTGTATAATATTCCTTAAGCACGCGGCATTGAGATCTGATTCAAATACCGGTTCACATAGATAAAACGTCTGTCTTATCAAGACTGCATGATATTATTTTGATCCAAGCACTGTACCACGCCAGTCGAGAGAGAGAGAGAGAGAGAGAGAGATTGCAAGCAAATGTTTGATTTGTCCCAAAGTTTGCTCCTGAATTAATAACTCCTTATAGGCTAAACACAAAACACGTTTTCTCTCACAAATGTTTGTCAGGCTTAAGGGTACGTTCAAACGACCTTCACCCATACCGCATCGCGTTTGCGAGCCAAAATGATCACGTGCCTTTACATGATTAATTGTCGTGGTGTTTGCCGGTTCCCCCCCCCCCCCCTATTTTGGTGATTCTGAACTCATCTTTTTAATCTTTGGGGGATGAGAAATAATATTAAGGATCTAAATCGCGTGTCCAAAAAGTGTATCTTGAGGTACCAGGTCCAGGTTAATGCTTGGTAAGTTCCAGTCCAGTCGCCCTATAAATAGGGTCGTGAGGGCATTGCAACAGTCGCTGGTAAGGACAAGAACACCAATACCGAGAAGACACAGGAAAAAAAGAATACCCATGGCGAATAAATACAAAAAAAAAAATCACCATTTTGCAATCGCCACTGAAAAGTTATATATTCAGTTGGCTTGCCTTTGGCCAGAATTGGAGATAGGTTCTGCCCTGACCTCAAATGAGTTGAATGTACCCATGATTCATGGCGAAACGTTCTGAGCTAAGTTTTTGTGCATACAGCAAACCGATGCGATGCACAGCAGTTCACGAGTTATCAGCATCGTGTAAACCAGTGTGATATGATGGGAGGCTGCTTGACCTGGCATCTGATGTGCTTCGATCAACTCCGTACGAGATATCATTAAGATACGGTTTGTACTCTCCTAAAGAAAATGACAGAAAAAAAAAATCAGATACAAACCCACACTACAAAAAATTCACCACTAAAACAATTTGCTGGGATATCAAGGCAGCTCACCCCCAGCAAAACCAGTCACTTAAAGCCAAAGCACAGGGAGGGACAGAACAGTAAAAAAACGACAAGGAAGGAAGGAACTGTCGCCCTGATACTTCCTCCGCCAGCTGACTCTAGCACGTGCAAAAACTGGACGTACCCGAGACATCCGCGAAGGGACACGGGAGGCCGTTTCTACAGTTTCTGCAAAATAAATCGGCTGTGGAAGCAACAACTCTAGGATAATATTCGACCAGGAATGTGTTAATATTTTACTTTCTGTCGGATCTGAGTAGGAGATTAGAGTATCATGGAAGACTGTTTATATTCTTCTTTTCATTTGTTATTTCCTTAAGTAATAAAAAAATACCTCCACAGACATACTTATATATTTAATTTGTGTGTGTGTGTGTGTGTGTGTGTGTGTGTGTGTGTGTGTGTGTGTGTGTGTGTGTGTGTGTGTGTGTGTGTGTGTGTGTGTGCGTGCGTGCGTGCGTGCGTGCGTGCGTGCGTGCGTGTGTGTGTGTGTGTGTGTGTGTGTGTGTGTGTGTGTGTGTGTGTGTGTGAGGTGTCGTGTGGTTTTGTCCTTCCGTGGTGGCAGTGGACGGGCCCTTTTCGGATGTCAGCCACGCAGGGGGCACGCAAGAAACCAGCCTGACGCTCCTGACGTGGGAGGCTTTCTGATCTGGGAGGATGGGGGTGGAGGCGGCTTAGACTGGAGATAAATAGGAGAGAGAGGATGGAAGGAGGATAGGAGGAAAGAAGAAAAGAAGGGATAGTGGAAAGAGAGAATGGAAGACATGGAGGAAAGGAGGAAGTAAGAAATAGAGGAGAGAAAGGGAGATAGGGTGGAAGGAATGAAAGGAGGAAGTTAGAAAAATAACCGTAAGGAAAGAGAGCAAGGTGATCGGAAAGGACAGCAAGGAGGAGGGAGGGAGAATTGAGAAGAAGAAAGTGGAGTAGGGGGAAGGGAAGGAGAGAAGGAAGGAAGGGAGAGACCTGCATGAGTCGTTCTTCGGCAGGAGTTAACGGTGCTACTTTCATCAGTATGTGGAACTAATGATGCCTCTTTTACTAAAATTGATTAATGATGAATTTTCTTAATGCAGGGGACTGACAGTGCTACCTAATGGGTAATTAGCTATGGTACTTCTTCCCATACAAGGAACTGGCGATTCAGAATTTTCTAATAGTGAACATCTTTTTTCTTTTTTTTTTAAGTACACTGAATTAAAAACGGAGCTTTTGCAATGTATGGATCAAACGTTTGTACTTTTTTGTAAACAGGGGAATGGTTGGGACTTTACATATACAGGAATATATATATATATATATATATATATATATATATATATATATATATATATATATATATATATATATAAGACAACAAATACAGCTCTAGCTATTTTTTTCTTTTCAATTTTCGTGTTGTTAAGCTTGTGGTGACAGCTGTCACGGTTCATGTCCCAAAAATATCAGAGTGAAATCCAACTGGGTATACAGAAAAGCATTTTTCAATGATTTAGTAAATCGGTGTGACAAGCGTATTTAACAATAAGCACTGCATAACGTGTAAGGACACCGATGATTTAATACAGATTTATAACGAAGAGAATAAAGAGGTGAACAAATAAGGAGACTGTGTGCTTTTTACAGTTTGTGTCCCTAAACTGCATTTCCTTATGGCTGTGTAATACTGCTTGACTTGTGCACTGCTTAAAAAACATTGAAGTGACATACAGTTGCAAGAAAAGTGTGTGTGTGTGTGTGTGTGTGTGTGTGTGTGTGTGTGTGTGTGTGTGTGTGTGTGTGTGTGTAAACAAGTGTGAGATGAGTGTGACATGAGTGTAACAAGAATGTGTGCGATGAGTGAATGAATATGAATGTCACATAAGTTGGTGAGTGTGGGATGGGTGAAATGAGTGAGTGTGTGTGAGATAAGTAAATGAGAGTACAGGTGAATGGCGAATGGCCAGGGAGTGTGAGTGACTGCATGAGTGACTGGCCGTGTGTCCTGTGCATGGGGAGGGGCTGAGGGGGCAAGGGAGGTGGGAGGAGGAGCTGGAGAAGGGGAAGAAGGGAATGAGGAAGTAGGGGAGGCAGGAGGAAGTGAGGGAGGAGGGGAAAGGGAAGTGTGAGGGGATGAATGGGTCTGGGTTGGGGAAGCAAGGAAAGGGCTGGGGATGTGGAATAGAGGGGGCAGGGCTGAGAGGTACGAGGCAGGGGAAAGAATCGGAGGTGGGGAGGAAGTGAGGTGAGGGGAGAGGGACCATGGTTGGGGAGATGAGAGACCGGGGTCTGGGGAGGTTTGGGACGGGGAGAGGGGTCCGTGGCCCGGGAGGGGGTTAGGGGGCCGGGGTGGGGATGATGTGCGGGCCGGGGGGAGGGGCCGGGCGGTGCGTGCTCGGGGCCAGGACGGACGGAGACCCGCACAGTTGCAGCTGCACGGCCGCCGCGACCACACGGCCACACAGCGCCACGCCACACACATACATACACTCACACGCACACGCCCGCCGCTCCGTCTTCACGCGCGCACGCCGTCAGGGAGCTCCGGAGACTCGGATACACGCCTCCTCAGCCTCCCCGCGCGGCCACAATGCTATCCACGGACTGACATGACTCGGGGACACTCTGGAGGGAGATAGTGTGAGACGGGAGGACGGGGCGACGAGCTTCCCGCAGGTGTTGGACCCCCTGTGCAGTGCCAAGGTGCCCTCGTGGCATTCTCGCCCCCCTGAACCACCAACAGCCCACCATTCCCCTCCTATCCGACGCCGCCTCCCTCCTCCACCCACCCTACTCTTGTCCTTCCACCGGGAGGCTGAAGACACCGAGCCAAGAGGAGGAAGACGGAGGTGGAGAAGGAGGAGGAGGGGGAGGCGGTGCAGAAGGGGGCGGACGGCGGCATGAGGGTCGGCCATGGTGGCGGTGGGCGAGGGTAGAGGGCGGCGGCATGGAGTCGTGTGTGTCGCAGCAGCACTACGTCACCCCGGGCGCTACCTCCCTGCCCATGGGCGAGTACGTCCAGATGGCCCCTGACATGACGCCCCACCCCTGCAACCCGGCCATGACCTCCTACCTGGACACCCTGCCGCCGGGTGTGGGCATGCCGGAGTACCCGTGGATGAAGGAGAAGAAGACCGTACGCAAGCCTCCCCAGCAAGGTGAGTCCCCTACCAGCATCAGGTACAATCGGGGACAAAGTTTGCCTTCATCCCACACCAGGTACAATCTGGGGACAAAAGTTCGCTTGCAGTTCCACTGGTTCTACTTCACACGAGGGCCAAGTCCGTCACTTGCCTCCATGACTCCTCATACCAAGAGAATCATCTTTGGACACAAACATACCAAGCCTCTCTCAGCGTAGGTCTGTTAGCAAAGGATAATGAAAAGCACAGTGGTGAAATATTAGGCCAGCTTTTGTCCCCGAGTGTACCTTATGGGAGGTAGTCTTCAAAGGGCCCAGTTGTCGCAGTTCGTTGTCATCGTTGTCGTTTTTTTACTGTGCTTCACATAGCCTACACCTGCCACATAAAGTCATTCCAGTTACTGTCAAGTTATAAAGTACTGATATTCACATTTACCTGAAAGGTAGTCATACCGTTTACTGTCAGGTAAAGAAAAAGTGCCAGACCCTTGTCATGTGCCTCTCAGTACACATAGTTCATCAAACAAGCTCGATCCATTGTTGACATCTTGGCCTCATCACCTTCCTTACCTCGCAATCTTAGTCCACTGTCAATTCCATGGCCTCATTAAACTTCCATACCTGGTTCCCTCGCACCTGCATATCCAGTCGCTTCTCGTGATCGTCTGACGCTATTTGTCATCACTTTTGTTTCTTGCGACATGCGTCCCATATTTCTTCCCCCGGTCAAGTTTAGTTGGACGTCCATTCATTTGTTATTTCTCGTGCGTCCATTATTTACCACCACCAACCAACAATTCGCCATTCCTCTCCGGTTGTCCCATTAAATCCATCACCATCATCATCATCATCGTCACGAACTTCTTTAAATCCATTCGTTTAAAATCCGCTCACATCATCATCATCATCATCATCATCATCATCACGAATCTCTTTAGATCCATTCGTTTAAAATCCTCACTCAGGTTATAACATTCCTCCTGTGTCTATTTTCTCCTGAAGAAGACAGTATCCAAAACGTTAAAAGTAACTCAGAATTTTCGCCACCTTCCTTTGCTACCGGTACAATTTATATATCATCACGTTCATCATCATCATCATCATCATCATTCACAGTCTACCTCCTATCAATAAATCCTTCTTTTTAAGAGTCGTATTTTAAGTGGCTTTGATGATTTCTTAACACTTTTTCCTTAGCGATTGATTCTGCGCATTGTATCTCAGTATCCTCTTGATGTAATTGTGTCGAGATCAAAGCAAGTGTCAGTATCTCATATGCAAAATAAATCGCTATGGTAGCTGTGTTACGAAGCCTCCTGTGCCACCTAGAATACGGCCATTAATAACTACACATTAAAAAGTATCATCATTCCTCCCGCTATCTATCCCACACTCGTCCGAAGCAATGTCTCTATTCGTCATTGGAGCTGGTCCTGTTCGTCTGTCAGTCCCAAACGCGTCCTAAAACTAACTCTATTTGTCACTGATTTTGGTCTTTATCGTCTGTCGGTCCCACACTCGTCTTAAATTTACTTCTATTCGTCACTGATGCTGGTCTTTTTCATCTGTCGGCCTCATACTCCTCAAGCTACCTCTGTTCCTCACTGCTGGTCCTCTTCGTCCTCGCCTCCCACAGCTGTTTCCTCGCTAACACGCCTCACTGCATATTCATCAGGGGGTAAACATTTCGATCCAGTAGGCCTCGAGAACGAAACGCAGTGAGAGGCTGCACGAGATGAAGTTTTGGAAGCTGTCGTGACCGGATAGGCCTAATTCGGAAGCGTGGGGGGGCATAGGAGTATATTGGCTGTACTCCGATCAGTCTACCATAGCACCACACTATCACAACACACACTGTCCATTAACATAACCTCAACAAAAGACCTATGGGATTCACCGGTTGAAGTTCTCGGCTTCCAGCAGCCCACTGGTTTCTTGTCTAGATGAGACTGGGTTTACAACAACTGTGACAATCTGAAAAAAAAAAAATGGATTGTTGCCCCGCAGATAAGTGCGCTCAGATTAAGTAATCAGCACTGGACGGCAAAAAAGCAAGGGAAATTTATTCGGAAATTTTAACGTGGCACTTGTGATTCTGCAGCAACACAGAAATAAACAGATATCACAAAGCTCAGATGAAAAGTAAGAAAGGGAATAGTCTGCGATAGACGCTTCGAATTAGTAATCAGCGCTGGTTAGGTAGATAAAAAAAGCTATCGTCGGAAATTTTGACGTGGCAGTATCGTGTCCTGGGGAAAAAATACCGATATCACAAAGTTTAGAGGAAACACAAAAACAGAACAGGTTAGAAAATGAAATAGGGCAGGAGAGACGCTACGAATTAAGTCATTAGCGCTAGCCGGGTAGAAACAAAAATTATCATCGGAAAACTGGGGAAACACTTGTTGTTCTATGGTATAGTGGGAATAAGGAAGGTATCATTAAGCTTAGGGGAAGCAAAAATTTGGTTACAGATATAATTAGAAACATAACAAGTTAGAACAGATGTAGCGATGCTGAACGGGGAAGGGTCGCGAAAGTTTGCTGTTATCACGAAGCTTTTAGACATAGAATTAGATCTAAAGGTACCTTGGTAAAAAAAGAAGGTACCACGAAGCTTACACGAAACACGGAAAGAGATCAGGTAGGAAATAAGTGTGGACAAAGGTGTGGATGGTGAACGGGGTGTGAGTGCGCGAGTGTGGGAGGGCTGGAGGTGCGGGAGAGAGGAGACATCACCGCCGCTTGTACCAACACGTGTGTATGTGTGCTCGGCCGGCTATATGCTCCATCGCCTCTACCCTCCACGCCACCCTGCCACGCCTACAGCATCGTCATTTCTACAGAATGTCATCATCATCATCATCATCATCATCATCATCATGTTGCCGCTCTCAGTATCATTCTCATCGCAGTTATCATCCTGTCTCACCAAGAGTGTAGGCTATGTCAGTTATTATCCTAATCATCTCCATCCTGCTTTACCCAGATCATCATTATCATCATCTCCGTCCTGCCTCACCCAGAAAATCTTCATTATCATCATTTCCACCCTGCTTCACCTAGAACATAATCATCTCCATCCAGCCGCTCCCAAACTATTATCATCATCACCTTACCCTCCTTCAGTATCCAGACAGTCGTCATCTTAACCTTGTTTCTCATTAAACTATGAGATGGGTAGAAGACTAAAACAGGGACATGTTTGAACCGAGATCTTCCTTATTCTCAAAACACGGTCGCGGAATCCTCACCTAAAACAAACAAGAAAATAATACACATACACCCCAAAAAATAGGGAAGGGAGGGAGAGATATGGGATTTCTTTGCAGTCCCTCAGAACAACTATACCCAGAACTAATATAGGAAAACTTGTCGCCCAGAACAATAAATGAATGAACATTAAACAGGGAAACACGGCGAGATACGAGTTTCCTTTGTATTTCCTTTAGAACGACTACCTAAAATCACTCTCGGCAACTTCACTCAAAACATTTAATTTGTTCACTGCGATGACGTAAGTTTTATGTTACTCTTGACCTCCAGAGTGTTTTATTCAGCTTTAGAGAGATTTTCCGAACTGGAGTAACCCCCAGATAATTCCCTCACAGTTAAAAGTCTTTCGTTGCATTAATAAAAACGGTCCGGTGGTAGCCTGATTGAAATGAAAAAAATACCATTATACTGAAGAGATAAAAAGGGAAAAAATATCCATGAATTAGGAGAGAAAAATATATGAAAATGGGAAATAGGAAAATTGCAGGAGGTCGATTAGCGAGATGTAAATGTTCTTTTCATTCCTTCAAAAGCAAGTATCCAAAAATCCAAATAGTCAAAGAAAAACACGTACGATACACGAAAAAGGGACGAGATGTGAATTTCTTTGGCATCATCATCATCATCATCATCACTTTTATCTTTATTTCCACCTACAAATAGAGTAGGGAAGGATTCAGAAGCATGGAAAGAGTACTATAATGGGAAAACTATTAGAAGCATACCTAGTGAAATGGGTAACACGGTCATTCACACCCTCGTAATCTTGGTTCCATCTCTCAAGTTTAACCATCTACACATATTCTTTTTCTTTTATCTGACCTTTACGTACAGCTGCCAAACAGTCATTCCGTTGACTGTCAAGTTATATAAGATGTGCCAAATCCTTGTCATGTGCTTCTCCATACATACAGTACTTCATCCATCCAACTCGATCCTCTGCCAGTTCCATTATGACCTTCTCTACTGCCATCCTTCGCTATCCTACACACTGTACTTCTTCAAACCAACTAGTCAAAAACCAATCTAGGAAAACTACCTCAAAATTATCAAAGGAAAAATATCTGCACGAAATGAAAGGAACAGGGGTCTATGATTATAAGTTTCCTTCGTGCTTTCTCGACCCATTTAGGATCCCGGCTACAAACATTTACCCCAAACCGATTTCAGAGGCATCTGACCCAAAACAAGTAAGAAAAATGCGGAACATGAGCTTTCTTCGTACTCCCTCAAAAAAAAAAAAAAAAAAAAAAAAACTGATCTGGCCTATACACCTTACCCAAACCCTGATCTCGAAAGCTCCACCCAAAACAATCAAGGAAAGAACACCTGCCTGCACGAGACAGGAAAAGGAAAGGGAGAGGGTGCGAGATTCACAGAGAGTTTGGGCGAGACATCAGGTCAGATTTAGCACCTTGGCGAGACCCGGTGAAAAGGGAAACGAGCGCGGGATTACGTAGGGATCAGCTATCTCGCTCATGGTGGTGTTGGGTTGCGGCCGACGATCAGGTCAAGCCGAGGAGGGAAGGGAGGGAACAGGCGAGGGAGGAAGAGGAAGAAGGGAAGGAGGTAGGGAGGGAGCCGGCCTGGAAGGAAGAGGAAGAGGGAAAGGAAGAAGGGAGGGAGTAGGTCAAAAAGGAGGAAGAGGGGGAGGAAAGGAGGGAGTAGACCAGGAATGAGGAGATGAAGAAAGAAAAAGAGCAGGCCAAGAATGATGTAGAGAAAAAGAAGGAAAGGAAAGGAAGGAGCAGGACAAGAAGAAGGAGTAGGAAGAGGAAGGGAGGGCGTAGGCTAAGAAGAAGGAGGAATTTTTTAAACCAAGGAGAAGAAGGAAGAGGAGAAACAGAATAGGCTAGGAAGAAAAGAGGGAGCAAAGGGTGTAACCATAGTGTGTTGCAACCAATTATCTTTCTATCGGTGGTCTTTTGTCGCGGCCTACAGTCAGGTCAACCCGAGGAAGAGGGGAAGTTGGAGGAAAGGAGGTTGAAGGCAAAGGAGGAAAAGGAAGAAGGGGGAAGGAGGCTGAGAAGATGGATGAGAAAGGGAGTGAACAAGTTAAGAAGGAGAAGTACGAAGAAGGGAGGTTGCAGGTTAAGAGGAAAAGGTGCGGAAAGAGAGGGAGCAGACCAAGAAGTAGGAGGGCTAGGAAGGAAGAGAGCAGGTCAAGAAGAAAAAGAGGTAGGAGAAAAAAAGGAAAGGATAAACTAAGATAAAGGAGAATGAAGAAGATGGGAGGGAGAGGGCCAAGAAGAATAAGAAGAAGCGGTAGGAAACAAATCAAGAAGGAGAAGGAGGAGGAGGAGAAGGAAAGCGGATCAGACTAAGAGTGCAACCCAAACTAGTATGTGTCACGACCAAACCACTGTCAGCTTCAGCTTTACGTCCTTCCCCTATAGTGGTGGCGTGTGTCGTCCGGGGTGCATCATCGTTCACGGACTCGCACCTTTGATCTGGTTGATGGTTAAGAAGGAGGAGTAGGCTAGGAAGAAGACAGATCTAGCTAAGAGTGCAACCGAAGCTACGAAATGAGCATGTTTGGCTAGCTTTGCGTCTGTCCCGTAGTAACATGAGCAGAAAGATCAAACTAAAGTGCATCCCAAAACTAGTACACTTGATACCAAACGAGTGTGTCGGCTCCAGCTTTATTAGAAAGAGGATCAAGCTAAGAGGGCAACCAAAATAATATGTGTGCTGCCACCGTATGAACGTGTGGGACCGGCTTTACTTAGATGAAGTGAAGAGTGCAACCAAAACTAATATTTGTATTGCAACCAGTCGAGTGTGCCTGCCCAGCTTTACGTAGAAGGAAGATGAAGCTTAGAGTGTAACCCAAGCCAGTATCTGTCGCACCCAAACGAGTGTGTCTGCCCATCTTTACGTCTATATCTTAGTGGTCAGCTTTACGTCCGTCCCTATATTGGCCTGGCGTGTCGCTCGGGGTGCATCATCGCTCACGGACTCCCACCTTTGATCTGGGTGCACCGCCGACCCCCAACGCGACTCTGACACGCCACATCGATGGACGCTTCAGTGACACGAACGCCGAAGGACAACGCGGTGACACGCAGCTGGGATCAACGGCGGTAGCGGCGTTGAGTTACGGCCGATGTGTCATGTTCGGTCCGACGCGGCACAAATTTGAGCCCCCTTTTCGCTGCCGTGATGTCTCTTTTATTTCCCCACCGGCCTGTAGTTCTATTTAATTCAGAATGAGGGAGGTACAAAAATCTTTCTTAACCCCTACTCCACCTTGATGTCTTGTGTGTTGTTCCTACTGAATTCGTAGTGAAATTTAAGTCCCTTTTTGCTACTGTATTGTCTGTTATATTATTCCTATTGCCCGGCGACTTTATTTATTTCGTAGATAAGAGGGTAGCAAGACTCACCATTATACCAAGATTTCTGTTTTATTCTACTGTGATTTTAAGTAACTGGCAGGCAGGAAATTACAAAATACCTCTTAACCTCCTAGCTGCCGTGATGCGTGTTTTATTTCTCAAACCACGGGGTGATTTTTTTTCCAGTTCGTAGTGAAGGAAATATATAGTCACTATTAGCCAAGTAGTGCCATGACTCCTTTTATATTCTATCCTTCCAACTGACAGGCATTTACGTACAATTCACAGTAAAGGAAATATACAGTATCTTCACTATTAATTAAGTTTTACCTACGCCTTTTAAATTATATCTTTACTACAGGCAGACTCCTATATTCAGTTCATAGTGGAAAAACTATAAAATCACATTTATTTCATTTAATACTCCAATGTTTTTATATTTTTGTTCTTTTTATTTTCTCTCAAGCAGACGGAATTAAACAATGAGAAATGTAACACCTTCGACACGGTGATATCAATTTTGTTCTTTCCCTTACCAGGCAATTTGATTCATCTCACGGCCAAGGGCTTAGAATCAACACCGCGGTGAATATTGTGGCTTTCGTGAAGTCTCTATATTCTTCCTTCCGCGGGTCCGACTCTATTTATATGGCAATGACGGGGGCAGAAGAATCATCAAAAACATCTTCAGGATTCTCCGAATATATTTATCTTACGGTAGGGCGATTATATTCAATTCGCGGAGCAGAAGTAAGAAAGTATCACTGTTACCACTCCCTGTATTCTCGCTGGATAAGGAAGCTCCCTAATATCTCAAATTTAGTGATTTATTTTTGGAGTCTGTTAGTTGAGATAATTTTGTACCTTACTTATGCGGAGTATGGCATATTAGAATGATTTAAGCAACACAGGAACGGATGGTAATGTATAACAAGGACTTCCTAACACCTCATCCTTAGCGGTTTAGATTTCGGATCGTGCGTCACTCGAGCATGGGCTGAGACTCACAAAGTTCCTTATTATAGCCTTCTCCTCCTCACTAAGAACTGTTTGTTTATATTTTTCCAGGAACAAGAGGAGATACGGGAAGATTAGCACCTTTCCTCCCTTAGCTAAGGGAAAGAGTTGCCATTTCTTTCCCTAACTTACTGTAGAGCCTCACTAATACCTAAAAGCTTTTCTTTTTTGCAAGAACAAAAGGTATAGGAACGTCCTGTACTTTCTCCTTTGTCTATCGTGCATGAACAGGAGGTACGATATATAAAT
Source organism: Coenobita brevimanus (assembly GCF_032717465.1). Lineage (NCBI taxonomy): Eukaryota > Metazoa > Arthropoda > Malacostraca > Decapoda > Coenobitidae > Coenobita > Coenobita brevimanus. Next base: position 14,364,448 of record NC_137019.1, read on the forward strand.
GATCCTAACTGTCTGTGAATCGCAACCCTGAATGGATGTAGTATAGCGATATCCATAAAACAAAGACCGCGAAAATGTAGGCAAATTCCCAGTTTTTTATTTTATTTTGTCAATGAGTACAAGGTCTTGGCTTCTCAGTAAATATGTTGTAAATCTCAGAAATACGGTATCACAGGTTCTGCAGCCCGTCTTAGTGAATGCTATTACCACTGGAACTAAATTTTGTAACTCGGCATACGAAATTACCACATCTGACTCATTCAATGATTCCATATATGACTGGCAGACAAAGCGGGATTTACGTACACCTTCCCCCCTCAGTTTTAAGAATAGCACCATAAATCACATGCAGATAGTATCACTTCCAATGAATTCCTTAACTATTCAGTCCAAACTATTATACAACTCAGGTAAATATATCAGAATTTCCCGATCCCTCTTCATACCAGTTTAATGGATTACCTATGCAGCTCGATCAGAAACTGTCTATAAATCATTAATATACAGTATCATAGTTCTCAATGCGCCAGGCGATCCCAAGCGGCTGTAAATCTCAAGTATATCACCATTTGCCTATCCTTTTCTAATGATTTCCTCCTCGCACGATCCGGCATGACTGAAAATTTTTAGCTATATCACAGTTCCCGATGCCGCTGTAATAGATTCCGTATGCCACTCAATTCACAGTGGTTATATATATACCGGTATGTCGTTTAAATATATCAAAGCTTGCCCATCCCTCTTTACGTATGTCTTGATGCCACTTCATCCAGTTTGGTGTAAATCTCAGTAAGGCAGCATCACAGTTTCTCCAGCCCACACTAAGGACTACTGTTATCACTGATTCCAAGTTCTTCTGAATTTCGATTGCTACAGCTGCAGTTCCCGGTGTGAAATGTGAAGTGCGTCATCGGAGTGAAGCTGAATTAAGTTTATGCTGAACAAAATCGCCTGGCAATAGCCCGACGCAAAAACAAAAGACAAAAATACATGCATCCACAGCAGGAAAGAAAAAATCCTAATCATATCTAAGTGGATGTTTCGCTCCGTCATCCACAACTGCCAGGGTTTTCTTCTGCTGATCGTGGAGCCAAGACGCTGACTCGTACTCTACGTGGTATAGGAAGCTTCGTAGCCTGTGTTCCTGAGCGATTTATTTTGCATATTACATCCTGACATATTTATTTTTGTGTAATTTATAACGGTAAGGAGGAGGCGCAACGAATACTCAGATGTTTAATACTCTTATTATTATTATTAATATTGCTTTTGCTAAACGATTTTGTTCACTTAACGAATTATCTCTTATACAGAAGTTAATGAAGGCTGTATCTGACCCTCCAGTTCGAAAAAAGGAAAAGAAAAAAGGAGGGGGGGCTCCTTAACCTCAGTCGTATCACCTGATGATATCAAGAATTATTTAAGATCATATACGTCACTGGGGTAAAGTAATTTCCTTCGGCCAGTATTATTTATATCACTTACTGTCCAGCATACTTCAGTTTTTCCACATTAATTCATTGATATGTAATTTTGCCTTATCTGTGACAGGTTGTTCCTTTTAATTATCTCTGAAGTCTCTCTTAATCGCGTCTTCTCTGTTAGCATTTTTTTTCATCTAGTTCCAGACAGTTTTAATAAGGTGAGGGGGAGTCATTATTCTAAGAGTATTAAGGCAGAAAATATTTATCTTATCATGATCGGTACACCTTTAGCATTCTGTTCTAATTAACGCCAGACGATTTTCTTCAGCAGAGAGTGTATTATTTTGACCTGAGATTGTTTTTGATTAGTGTATTCATCATCTCTCTTCCCGCAGTCATCAGATGGCACTCTCTTTCGCTTCTCTTGTTTTGCTCTGTCCACCCCTAACTTCCTGGGGCGAAAGTAGATGAAAATGAGTGACTGAAGAAATAACTGCTCATAAGTTCTTTTGCTTACAGAAAAATAAAGTTAGTTAGCTGCAAAGGACAGTGGTTCGGATGCTTGTTTTTTTAACTTTTTTATTTTTTTACTTACTTTTTGGACAAACTTAGATATATCATTCACATTAACGTAAGGCCATTTATTTTCGGCTGACGTCAATCCTGTAATAAAAAGTATTAGAAAATCAATTTGTTGGTTTTTAAATGAGTACAGAACATGGATTAAATTGACCATAAAACATATTTCATAAACTGAAGAAAGAAATGAGAGAGATTTGGCTTATTACTCCTTACTGATGACTTCCAATAATCTCTGTATATTTGTTTACTTGCGTTATCTGAGAAAATAAAAAGGCAGGTAGAAATGAAGGAGGAAAGTAAAGGAAAAATCTGAAGAGAGAAAAAAGTGAGATTGGGAAATAATAAGTTGAAAGGGAGGTCAGGAATAATCGGGAAATGATGTACAAGCAGAAAGTACATGTAATAGAGACGTTTTTCCTTTAATATTACAGGACGATCGCTCTCTCTTTGAAGTCCATATGATCCCCACATATATTTCTCTCTCTCTCTCTCTCTCTCTCTCTCTCTCTCTCTCTCTCTCTCTCTCTCTCTCTCTCTTCCATCACGGCCACCACCATCTCACGCCTGTTATAATTACTCGGTGTTTGGGTGGCGTTACTAATCTCGTCTGCAGCGACCTGGCACAAGAGTCCTGAAGTTTTTTTTTTTTTTTCTTTTTTTTTGGGGGGGGGGGAGAGGAGAGGTACCCCGAGAAAAGTAGGGGGTGGACTTGAAAGGAAAAGATGGTAACTATTAACACTCAATCTCCTCTGCCCATTGTCGGCTGGATAAAATCAATATTGGGGATTAATTGGGGGGATAATTTGGGGATAATTGGGGATAATTTGGGGGATATTTTGGGATAATTTGGGAGATATTGGGATAATTTGGGGGATATTTTTTTCATAAGTATTAGCCCCTTCACTGTGATTTTGTAAGAATATTATAAACCCTTTCAGTCCAATGATTTACTTTATAGTTTATTCTTGCGGGTACCTACCGATTTCATTCAGCTTAGAGGAGGCAGATCGAGCAAGTGTATTTAAAGGGAATAAATTCGTCTGGAGGTAGCAAGAATAAGGGGAATACATTAGAACAGAGTGATTAAATCTAGACTATCTACTATCAGGCGTCAGAGAGAGAGAGAGAGAGAGAGAGAGAGAGAGAAAGAAAGAGAAAGAGAGAGCGTGTGTGGAGAGAGGAAATGGAGAGAGAAAGGGGTGTCTGAAGTGGGTGCGAATGGGATCAATGGCAGAGGGGGACGTGGATGGAAGATATAGGGAGGGAATATTGAAAAGGGAAGGGGGTAGGAAAGGAAGTTTGTGGGACGGAGGTGTAGAGGGAACGGGTGGAGGGGTGAATGCGTGGCTCAGGTAAGGGAGAAAATGGAGGCAGAAGTGTAGAAGGTGAGAGGGGAGAGGAGGGTATAGAGGAAAAAGGTGAGTGGGTGAAGGAAAGAGAAAGGAACGAGGGAAATATTGGATAGAATGCTAAGTGAAAGCAAAAGGGGTGGAGAAAAAGTGGTAGAAATGTGAGACAGATAAATGGGAAAGCCGTAAAACTGGGAGAGGGGAGAGGAAAATTAGAGGGAAAAGGTGAGGTGGTGAAGGAAAGAGTGAACAGAATGGGTTAGATATTGGATAAAATGGAAGGTAAATGGGAAAGGGAGGAGGGGGAAAGATGGATTAGAAGTGAGGATAAAGCTTAGCAAAGAGTGGAGGAGGGACGTTATTTCATTTTTATTAACTCAAGTATGTTTAGCTTTGGAACGACCTCTTGGGGCTGTTAGAGCAGAAATAATGAAAATTGTGAAGAAGACTGAGAATTTTGGAGAACGTAGATAAGGAGATGAAGAAAAAGCTGAGTATACTAGTGGACATATTGTGTAGAACGACAAATGAATGTGAAAGGGGTCAAAGAAAGAACAGGTAAATTGGGTTGAGGATGGAAAAAGGAAGAGGAACTGTAGCGATCACGGATATATAAAAGGTGAAGAAAAGATGGAAGGGAAATGTGGGAAGGAGGGGATATGGGACGGAACGGAAAATATATGGGAAAGGTTCAGAGAGAGGAGAGAAAGAGAGAGGAGAAATGAAGAATGAAGGAAATAAAGAGAGAAAGAGTGGAAAAATACGTAGGAGGTGTGTCGGATGGAGAAGTGTATGAATAAAGAGGAGAAAAGATGGGAACTAAAGAATAACCGTAGAGGAGGAAGAGGAAAATAGTGAAGGGAATAAAAAGGTGAGGGAAAGGAAGGAATATTGAATGGAGAAGAATATGAATGGGGAAGGAGTAGTGTAAAGAAGGGGAAAAGAGGGGGATATAAAGACCAAACTTAGTAAAGAAGGGGAAGAGGAGGAGAGGGAAAGAGGGAGAAAATAGAGGGGAGGAAGAGAGGGAGGGAGGGATATCGGATGGAACGGAATATGAATGGGAAAGGGGTCGAATAAAGGAGGGGAAGAGAGGGGAGAAACAAAGGGGAACGGGGGTCGGTGGAATGGGGGAGGGGGCTGTTTTTCGTCACCATATTTAGTTTGCTTCTCTCTTATTTCTTATTGAATATTTTTTTATTTGTAATCTGTATTTTACTCTGTGTGCAGTTTCTCTCTCTCTCTCTCTCTCTCTCTCTCTCTCTCTCTCTCTCTCTCTCTCTCTCTCTCTCTCTCTCTCTCTCTCTCTCAGTTTTTCTCCTGCTCATTTCTTCTAACCGCTCATCTTTTTCCATTTTGTCTCATAGTCGGCATCATCATCATCTACACTCGTATTTTTCTCTCTCCTTTCTCTCGTCTCCTCCCATTCTTATATTCTTTGCTGTACGATTATTTTTTCTTCATTTGTCTCCACCTTCTATTGATCTCTTTCCTTCTCATTAGTTTCTTCTCGTTATGTTGACATCATCTTCACAGTTATCTCTCAGTCTATGTTTTTTCCTCCGTCCTTCATTTTATTGCTATTTCCTCCCCTTAGTAGTTTCTTATGTGCTATTTCTTCTTTATTACCACTCATTTTCCCATTTTTTCATTTACTGTTAGCATTAGCATTGGTTCGCATTATAATCTATTTTCTCCTGTCTTCCCTTAAGCATCCTTGTGTCATCTGGTATTCTAAACCTTTATATTTTCATCACTCATTTCGTCTTTTCCACCTCATATATCTTTTTTTTTCCACTATGTCTCCCATTGTTAACATCGGCATTCCCGTCCCAACTGCATATTTTTTTTCTATCTATCAATTACTTCTTCATTTTGTAACTTCACCTTTTCACTCATTATATCCTTCTCCACGTCAGCTCTTATTATCAGCGTCAAGTTCATCTGCATCTCTTTTCTTCCTTTGCCTTTTCTCGTCTCCCTTTATTTTGCACTCTTAGCACTTCTTTCTTCTTCCTTCTACTTCCTTTTATACCGCCTATGCTCTCTTCTGATGTCCATTCTTATTGTCACCATCAGCTTCATCATTCACATTATTTTTTTCTCTTCTTTCCTTCATCTTTTTCGAATTCCGAAGCATTCCTTTGCATTATCTATCGTCACTGTTTTATTCTTCTCTACTCCCCACATTTTTTCTTCATCAGTCTTCCTTTCTTTCTTCCTTATTTGTATTGCCTGTGTTCCCCGTTTACCTTTTTTATCATTCCCTTTTCGCCTTTATTCTGCGTTTATCATCTTTATCATAACCAACTCTTCACTTCATCTCCCACTATCAGCATCATCAAATTCAACCACTCTGGGTCCCTCTTCCTCTTCATAAGTCCTACTGGGAGAACTCTACAGGAAGGAAGCCAGGGGGAGAGAGAATAAGAAGACCCCAATCGTTTCCCCTAAAATATATGGTCCCATCAAATATCAATAAGCCTACCAAACCAGATAGCTTGTTTCTCGCCTGTGTAAAGTATAGTGGCCATGTTTTTCAGCTTCTCTAATGGGTCACTGGGGTTATATTTTGGTACTACGTTATATTACAGAGTTTATTTTTTAGTGTTTGTTGGTCCGCGTGTTCTTTTATTGGTAGTGCGTTTTGCTTAATTGATTTTTTGTGTTTTTGTTGCTATGGTGCCCATTGTTGCCCGTTCGTCGCTTCTTCATCGCCTCTTTCATTTCTTTTCTCAGTTTGGCCGCGCCCTCTTCGTCTCTTCCTTACTTCGCATTTTCCTTATGTCCATCCTTCCTTCTGCTCTGCGCTTTCCCGTTCAGCCTTTCCTGCCTTCTTCCTTCTTCCTTCCTTCCTTCTTTCTTCCTCCCTAGTCCCCACTTTCCTTCCCTTTATGTTCTTCCATCCTCCTCCTTGCACGTATTACATTCGTTTATTCTAAGACTAATTATTTATCCTGAAATAACTAACATTGTGGGAGGAATCATAAATCAACTTAACCCTTTGAACACGATGCCTTCTCCCCCAGTCTCTCCACTTCGATGAGGCACTTTTCATTCCCTTCTTGCTCACTTCAGACGATTTTATTCAGCTTTAGGATAGATTTTTCGAATTGGTGAGGTCATATACATCATTCATTAACCGCTTCAGTGCGAGAGACCTTACCTACGTTGAATAAAATCGTCTGGAAGTAGGAAGAATTAGCCAAAGAAAAAGCCACTGGAATCAAGGCGTCAAAGTGAATAAAATCGCTTCAGGTTAGCCTAAAATAAATACATGGAGAATTAAAGAAGCAAATAAATAAAGAAATGGAAAATTGGATAGATAGACAGATAGATAGATAGCCAAATAAATAAACAGATAAATAAGACGCCCTTGGAGTAAATAGCTTCTCCCCGATGATGCAGTTTTCATTGTATTCTTGCCACCTAACAATTTTATTTAGCTTAAGATTTTTTTTTGGGGGGAGGGGGGCGGAATTGGAGGGTTTACAGCCCTCATTAACCCGTTCAGTAAGAGATCTTCACTAAGCCGAATAAAAGCGTCTGGAAGGAGCAAGAATAAACCAATGCGGGGAGTTAAGTGATTGTGTTTCATAGCCCTTCTGCTTCAGGACATCTTTTGCTGGGTAAAATCATCCCACCTTAACCAAGATAAAATACAGCTCCTTTCAGTCCACCATTTTTTTTTTTTTTAATTCTTGGTACCTACAATTATAATTTATAACCTAGGACAGACTTCTACTCTTGAAGTGATTAATTAAGGCTATATCTAACTCCTCCTGTTCTAAAAGTCTCGCCACACCTTATTAAAACAGTCTGATGGTAGCGGTAATAGGACTTAAAATACACCATCTAAGAGTAGTGTTTTAAAATTGGTGTCTCCTTTCTTACGACACGATTTTCCTGGGGTTTTGCTCTCACCCGACGGTATATTTTAGCTCAGGAAAGCCCTCGCGAAGTGGAGGGGTTGACAAAACATCTCTGAGTAGGGGAAAATTTTATCTATTCAACCCAGTGATTTTCATTAATATTCTTGCTCTCCTGAACGATTTTATTTATTTACTGAGGAATTTTTCGAACTGGAGGGGTTAGGCGCAGCCCGCTTTCATCTCTGCATCGCCAGACGTCTCTTCGAAGCTAAAGAAAATCACGTAGAGCTGCAAGAATAACGTATAAAAGGCGTCACTCAGATTCAAGAGGTTAAGGTCTATGAGTCATAATATTATAAAGTGACCTCGAGGCTGTAGGCAGTACCCAAATTTATAAAGGTCAATTGCAGCACACATGTTAGGATGCGAACTTATTAAATTACACTTAACATTACAAAAGGGAATCATCAGTGAAGGTAGAAAGGTCAAACTTCATGTTATCTTCTATTATGTGTTTTATTAATCCATCCATCCACCTATCATCCAATCCCACGTTGCCCCATGAGGAATGTAGGAGCCCGGGGCAAGGCAAGTTGGTCCTGACATCTAAGATGAAAGTTTTAATAATAATAAAAAAAAAATTACTGCTTACCTTCTTCCTGGCGATTCCTTGTCTAGTCTCTTCAGTCCGATGACCTATTTTTATTTTATTCTTGCTACCGATCGACGATTTGTATTACACTTAGAAAGGATGTCTAGTAGTCTGTTTTTTCTTTTTTCTTTTTTTCAAGATTATAGCCAAACGTCTTAATCCCGGAAGGTGTGGCTACAAACGAATCACGTCCGTGTCACTGTCTTCCGCCATTAGTCTGCCCTTTCTCCAGTTCACACCCCATTCTCTCATACACATCTAGTAATGAAGGGGTTAGGTAAAGCTATATCTGTCTTCTCCAATCCGAAAAGTCTCTCTTTAGCTGCATAAAGCCGTCAGCAATTAGCTAAAAATTGAAAATGAACTCAAGAGGTTAATACGGGAAAAGATGTCTAAAAGAAGGTAATGATGATGATGATGATGATGGTGATGATGACGATGCATGATTACTATTTTTTCAACTTCATGAGATAATACATACAGAGAGAGAGAAAGAGAGACAGACAGACAGACAGACAGACAGACAGACAGACAGAAATAAAGACAGAGTGTTTCTGTCCCCAGTAATGAGCTTAATAAAATAAACTGTCCTGCGGTAGAAAGAATGAAATATGAGATGCCTTTGGACTGATCATACAGCACGCAACAACAAAGTTACCTAGCCGTCAGACCGATCGCTGCAGCCGGTAATCTAGGAAAAAGCTTGTGCGAATTACTTTACAATGTTCAAAGTTAATTTCAGATCGAATTCATATAGCCTGTGACAATTGAAAGCTATATTTAAAGCCTTTGCCCACAAAAGAACTTCACTGTCCCGGGATGTGAGTAAGATTGCGGGCAGGTGTGTGTCGGCCAGGTGAGAGCGGAGAGGCCCAGGTAGTCGCATCATCCACCGCCGCTTCGGGTCTTACTCCATCTGTCCCCAAACCAGTATCTGCCTTATCGTAAACCAAACTTATCAATATCTTACAAGTGAGGTTAAGAACCGTACGATTTTCTTTAGGACAGGCTGATAATGGTTAGGAGCGGCACGGTTAGGTTAGGAATGCCGAGATAAAAAGCGTTGTTAGGAACGTTTAGGTTACGAACGTAATCTTTTACCTCTTTCAGCCTGAGAACTTATTTTCATTTTACTCTTCCTTGCTTTAACTATGACTCCGTTGAAGAAAGACTTAGAATGGATTTAAAACAACCTCTGTAACAAATGCTTCTACCAATCCCTTTATTACTTGATGAAATAAGAAGAAAGTCAACGAGTTAATTTACAACAATTGTTTCTCCTCGAATTAAAATAATTCAGTAAGGATTTGGTAAGTCGCGTGAACTGCTGTCATAACAAAGAACCGCCGGGCACAGATAAGATCCAGTTATATCTGTTTATATATCACCAATGGCCTTAATCACATAATGGTGTCCATAGCCGAGTCGCCTCCATATCACCCAATCCTCCGCCTTCAGTCTGCCCTGTCTCCAACTCAGACCTCCCTCTCTCATAATGCCTCTTCACTCCATCCCTCCATCTCATCCCCAGCCTCGTCCTCCCCTTCCCCTCCAACACCACTCACATACTGTACACCATCCTAGCCAGTCTCATTCTCTATCCTCTCCACATGACCAAGCCATCTCAGAGAATTTCCCGTAATGCTAACACATCCACATCAACACCACAACACTCTTTTCTCTCCTCATATGTTTGTTTCTTCACATAACTCCACATGATTCTATGGTCAAATTACGGTACCTAAAAAAGTTCGTGACAGAACATTTGTGGTTTCGTTTTCATGCCCCTCCCCTGTTCGGCCGAGATTATCTTACCTAATAAGCGGGTAGTAGGCAGGAGGTAGGCAGAGAGTAAGTGAGGGATAGGCAAGGAGTAATGTAAAGGGAAGGCAGTAGGCAGAGAGCAGGCAAGGTATACGAAAGGAGAGTAGGCAAGGAGTAATGTAGAGGACAGGCAGTGGTTAGATAGCAGATGGGATGCAGGAAGAAGAGGTGTAGAGAGTAGGGCAGAGAGCAGGCAGCTATGAGTAAGTGATGAGTTGGCATAGTGCAGGCAAGAAGAGCATATAAGAAGCAGATAAAGAGTAGTCAGGGATGTAGGTAGAGGGTACACAGTAGTAGAGAGCAGGCAGAATACAGGCAGGGAACAAGTAAAGAACAAACAGTAGACAGGGTGTAGGCAAGGAGAGTGGTCAGGAAAGGAGAGTGTGCAGGCAAGGAGAGTAGGCAAGGCAGGGAGGGAGCAGGGCAGGGTGTGAGGTGAGGTGAGGCGTTCCCTTGTTGACACAGGCCTGAGAGCGGCGCCTTACATAGTGTTGCAGCTGACCCTCTCGACTTCTACGGGGTGTTCCAGCCTTGTAGCGGCCCTGGAGATTGCTGCTGCTCCTGGTCCTTTGCCGTGTCTCAGCTGGAATATAAATGGGTGTTGCTGTTGTCCGGGCACTGTTACTGTTGTTTGGGTATTGTTATTGCTGCCTGGTTACTGGTTAACTGTTGTCCCGGCTACTTTTTCAGCCATGTAGCGGCCCATGGGATTACTGTTGCTACTGTTGATGGATGCCTGTGAAGTCTTAGGTGGTTTATAAATGGGTGTAACTGTTGTCTCGGTCCTGTTGCTGTTGTCCATGCGACCCTTGATAGACTCACCTCCTCCTCTTCCAAGCCTTGTAGAGGTCCTCGGAATGGCTGCTGTTATGGCTTTTCGTACACCTTTGCGAGATATAATTGGGGTTTGTGATTGTTAGCATTACTTTGAATTGCTCTTACCATTGTCTGGATTCCGATACTGTTGTTGGATTACTGTTACTTGATTTTCTGAGCCTTGTAGCGGGCCGCGGGATGGAACTTTGCGTACGTCATCGGACTGGAGAGAGAAAAACATTCAATCTTTTCAGTCCAGTTTCAGTGTGCTATCTCTAGACGATTTTATTCGCCTCAGGGTAGACATTTCCAACTGGAGGGGATGGTTACAAGCTTCATCAACCACTTTGCAGAATAAAATCGTCTTGTAGTTGTACGAATAAAACATGATTGATATACCCGTGGTTAAGACTGTCATCTCATTAAATCATTATCATTATCATTATCATCATATCATCATCATACCCCCCGCAAATGCCCTCACACTAGTCCTTAAGGAGGTAATCCCATAGAATATTTGTTTATTATGGACTGTACACGCTCAAGTGGTGATATGTGAAGGTGTTTGGGTTCTGCATTGCGCATAGGGAGACCGCTGGGTCTTGGAAACAAACTGTTTAGCTTGTGCTTAAAGTTGGCTACATTAAAATGCTAGAAAATGTTTTAAGGCATGTTATCTTGATATGGAGCGTCTTGGTTTTGCAAGATCGAGAAGTGTTGTTTCCTGTAATCCTGTATACAGGATGGTTCATATATTGCGCCATTTCATCTTGTGTGTCGCGGGTTTGGTCCAATCTGCTGTTTTGAGGGGCACAGAGATTTTGCCAGCTTCGTGTGAGTTTACCACAGTCAGTCATGCAGTGAATGATTGCATAAAACTAGACACAGTAAAGTATAAAGAGGTAATGAAAAGCAGATGATGATGCAGGTTAGACGCTGGTAACGCTGACGGAACATTTTCCAAAACGCAGGAGGATTGGGATGCTTTAGATATGGACCTTCCTGTACTTTTACTTTATGGTTTAATGTTATAAGCCTAAATATCGCTTAAGAATAACATTACTGTAGTTAACCCCTTGAATCCGGCGACATATTTTGTGTAGTTGGTTGGCGATGTTTTAAAGATTGCGATAAGTACTGTGGAACGGGATGGGGCGTGGGTCGTAAAACTGTTGCAGCTGTTTCCGCGCCGACGAACAGATTGCAGTGCTGGTGAGATGGCAGCTTTGCATGTGGATCTGCTTTTGTATTGGTGCTTTGGTTGTTGTTAATCCCTGCATAAGAAGGCACAGACTTCTCTTAGCTGAATAAAATCCCATTGTGTTAGCAAAAATGTGATATCCAATTGAGGCGCTTCCATCTCTAGAGGAAATTGTTTGTATCCAAGAGGTGGTCGAAGGTTTTCCATCTGTGAAGCCCTGCCAGGACGTAGAATGGTCCCCTACGGTTTAAATGATCTGCACAGTGGTAACCTGTTTTATAGCACTGCCATTCTCAAGCCCTCTTCCTGTTCGGCACCTTCAGAGCCTCCAAAGCTTTAATGAAGGATCAGCTTTCGACGATTTTTGCCCAATGTCATGGACGCCTTCCTATGGTGGCATCGGTATAACCAGATGGCACCGCTGCCCAATTATTTAAGCGTCCTTCAACGATAGAGGACAATCCGAAAGAGTATTAGAGAGATGAGGAAGACAAAATATTAAATATGCGGTAGATAAAAGAAAGATTTTAGGAAAAGCAGATGAAAAAAAAGAAAAAAAGGCTGCGGGGAGGGAGGAAGAAGGGATGGGAAACAAGGAAGAGAAAAATGACGAAAATTAGGATATGTGTGAGAAAAGAAAAAAATAGCAATTCATAGTGTATGAGGAAGTAAAAGGAACAGGAAGAGGAGGAGAAACGAGACTTAGAAAGAAGAGGAGGAGGAAAAACAGACTAACTAGAAGGGAAGGCAGACGAGGAAGGGTAATAACAGTGAGACGAGGCGAAGGGGGAGCAGGAAGAGTAAGAAAGGAGCAGGAAGAGAAAAAGTAATAGACGGGGAGGAGAAGGAAGAGTTAGGGAGGAGGAGGTGCAGGATGAGAAAGAATAAGAGACTAGGAGGAAGAGGAAACCGAAACGAAGAGGAAGAGAAAAAGCAGAAAGGAGGAAGAGGAGGTGAAAGAAAGGGAGGTGGAGAAGAGACGAGGAAGAGGAAGGATAAGAGAGAATGTGAAGAAATGAGACGCAGAAGGAGAAGAAGGAACAGTAGTGAGAGACGTAAGTACGTGAGATCGAGGAGAGAGAAGAAGAAGAGAAAGGGTAGCAGTAGAAAAATCAAGATAAGCGATCGAGACAGGAAGAAGACGAAGAAGAAGAAGAGGGGGAAGAAGGAGGGGAAGAAGGAGGGGCAGAAGAGGGGAAAGATGGAGGGGGAGAAGAAGGGGAAGAAGAAAAAGAAGCAGAAGGGGAAGAAAAGTATTGAAAGCGAGGGACAAGAAGACGAAGAACCTAACATGGAGCCTAACCACTCGCTAATTCTTATCTGAGTCACGACGGGGCATAAGTCTGTTGATGCGGCCACGTCAGTACCGTATACGCTATTACGCAGCTACACGAGTTACGCGGAGCCCGGACCCTTCCCTGGCGTAATAATATGTTGGATTGATCTTGCTGTATTGGTGTATGGGAAGCGTATGGGACTTTTCTTTATGGGATACTGAGGACTTAATCGGCGTTGTTCTCTCTCTCTCTCTCTCTCTCTCTCTCTCTCTCTCTCTCTCTCTCTCTCTCTCTCTCTAACGCTTTTGCTTTTTTTCAGAATTGTTAGGGAATTGGTCGCATCATTAATAAGTAATTTACTGCGAACTTCCGTTTATAATACATTACTGTACAGAAGTATATCTATAGTCCAGCAGATCCAGTGAATGTATATTAATCTGAGTATGCGAGGGTGGGCACGAGCTAGTAGAGTCCGTGATGGGGGTGTGGAGAAAGTCAGTGGTGGATTCGTGTATGCATCTTGTACACACACACACACACACACACACACACACACACACACACACACACACACACACACACACACACACACACACACACACACACACACACACACACACACACACACACACACACACACACACACACACACACACACACACACACACACACACACACACACACACACACACACACACACACACACACACACACACACACACACACACACACACACACACACACACACACACACACACACACACACACACACACACACACACACACACACACACACACACACACACACACACACACACACACACACACACACACACACACACACACACACACACACACACACACACACACACACACACACACACACACACACACACACACACACACACACACACACACACACACACACACACACACACACACACACACACACACACACACACACACACACACACACACACACACACACACACACACACACACACACACACACACACACACACACACACACACACACACACACACACACACACACACACACACACACACACACACACACACACACACACACACACACACACACACACACACACACACACACACACACACACACACACACACACACACACACACACACACACACACACACACACACACACACACACACACACACACACACACACACACACACACACACACACACACACACACACACACACACACACACTTCTTTCACTTTCGTTTCTTTACTACAACCGACAGACACCTCTCTTTCGCCCGACCAACAATCCAACCGACAACTCTCTACCCTCCGACAACCAACCAACAACTCTCCACCGTCCGACCAACCAACCGACAAATCTCTTCCAACCAACGACTCTTGCTCCCTGGCTCTTGACTGCCCGTGTTTCAATTTTGCCTGGGTGAGGGATCCGCCAGTGAGGTCATAAACTTGAGGGGTCCCGGCCTTCCTAACCCAAACATGAAAACTATAACGCCCAAGCATCCCTCTGGCCATGGTGGGTTTAAGGTGGGTTGTGAAGTGGGTATTAGCTCTTTTAGTCTCTGTTCTCTCTCTCTCTCTCTCTCTCTCTCTCTCTCTCTCTCTCTCTCTCTCTCTCTCTCTCTCTCTCTCTCTCTCGTCACTTCATTCCCTTCTGCCTCGTATAGCAGTCGTAGCTAAGCAAGGATGATATAGAATTTATGCGGCCACCTGTACCTTTCGTTGCAGGCATTCACACACTAATCTAGTCGACAGTAATATCATCATTATTAACTTCTCTAGAAACTCCTTGTGATCTATCTATTATAAGTTACTATTAGGACTTACAGCCTTGATATGCCTTGAAGGGATTGAATTGCATATATGTGGCTGTAGGGTGTTACCAGGTATTTTTTATCTGTGTATGGAAATTACTTGATTGGTATGAAGTTACTTAAAATTCTGAGCGACTGTGCCATTTAGTTGACACTTGATTTCGAAAGATGGTTTTGTTTATTTGTTTAATGATTTGGAGTCTTTAACCCACCCAGCGCTCAAAAGTTAATAAAGAATTCTGCAGCAAGTAAATAAATAAATAAATAAACCAGCCGAATGAAAGAATTACGAGAACCACTAACAAGAAAATTAAACACACACGGTTACAGACACGCCTCAAGCTGCCATTAAACCCGTAAATATGAAGTGATGGAGAGGCCCGTGGGAGGAAGCCGATAATTCCCCGTTGTTTATGGAAGGCCGAAGACACAATAAGTAAGCAGACGTTCACAGGGATCCACGCTCACTCTAAATCAGCAGGTCAGTTCGTGCGCGCGGTGATAAAAACGCAGTCATATGTAAGTTATTATGGGTGGTGAGCGTGTGACCGACCCTGTGAGTAATGGTATGGGGAGATGAGATGAGAGAGAGAGAGAGAGAGAGAGAGAGAGAGAGAGAGAGATGTAACTGTTCCACCCACTTTCAGAATAGCATCTAAGCAGGGGTGTAGCAGAATTAATGAGTGCAACTGTACACGTGTTGTCAGCCTTACTGGTTCATTTCTCTTGGCTTCCGGCACTGAGAGACCTTTGAGTCTTACCTTAATTGGACGTTTGGTATTGTGTTCAGTTTCCAGATTTTTGTTCAGAGTTTTATTATACTGGCCACTAGCTCTGGAAGAGAGGATCTGAGGAATTATTAAAAAAAAAAAAAAATGTAGGCCAAACAAGAAAATAAGCAAAATGATATTCATCTGTGAACTAAGAATTTTGACATATGGGTCAATGTGTCCTATAAGCAAAGACGTTAACATGCAGCCGTATAATTGAAACCGAATAACCGTAAATGTAAGCAAGCGCCCAGTTTCCCACGATCATTATGAAATACCTGTAGTCAGCAAAGATGCAGAAATATTTTCAGATAATGTCATCACCATCTGCTCCAGAAATAATCTTCAGACTGAAGGCGTGTCCACATTTGTATACTCTCAGCTTTATTAAAATCGCGTTTAGTCAATTAGTACTCGAAACTACGTATAAACGTCACGGTACAGGGTGTTGCAAACGCTCCGGGAGCTAATTTGCTTTTTTCTGATATCCAGCGGATCCCAGGGATCACTAGGGAGTGGGGGTATTACCTTTCACCTCAGTGGTCAAACTTAGGGGTGTTAGTCTCTCTGGTCATAGCGATTTTATTCATCAGGAAGAACTGTGCGCAGAAACTGAGTTGACGGCAATCTCAGTACCACTTTCACCGCAACGGTAAAATTAGGCTAATTAATTGTGACTAACTGTTGACGATTTTATTCCCCGGAAAGA
The DNA here is from genome assembly GCF_032717465.1 of Coenobita brevimanus. NCBI lineage: Eukaryota > Metazoa > Arthropoda > Malacostraca > Decapoda > Coenobitidae > Coenobita > Coenobita brevimanus. Next base: position 14,380,760 of record NC_137019.1, read on the forward strand.
ATCCCTGCGCTACAAAAATGGTAAACCACTTTCCAGTCTAAGTAGTAGCGTTTGGCTGTAGCACGGATAGAAGAGGCATTCGTACTAAAAGGGCTAGTGGAAGTGTTTAAGCACCATTACCATTACGAACAGACGTGCCTCATAAGCTGATAAAATCGTCTGGCAGGAGCACAAACAAATATCATGAGTTGGCATCGCACAGAAGGCAAGTATAATGCAACCCATTCACTAAGAGTTGTGCCTCCGAGCCTCTAAGAATTTATATTTGGGGGGGAAGGTTAATAATTATTACCTGGGGATAAATTACCCAAGCTGTAGTCGCAATAATAAGGTTAATAATTAATACCAGAACACTGTCCAAATATCCAAGAGGGCCCGCTGAATTTTTAGGGGGGGGGCCCCGAATTCATCCTCTGTTTCCTAGTTTTATATTAGGCCCGAGCAAAAACAGTGACATATAATTTTTAATCTCTTGCGGCGAAGGCAATCACAGAAGGCGTGGAGGAATGTCTATCTGCAGAGAGAGAGAGAGAGAGAGAGAGAGAGAGGGGGGTGCTCTGAAGCTGGATAAAGAAAGGGAAAAGAGAAGGAACCAATCTGATGAGAGAGAGAGAGAGAGAGAGAGAGAGAGAGAGAGAGAAAGAGAGAGAGAGAGAGAGAGAGAGAGAGAGAGAGAGAGAGAGAGAGAATTATTTAGGGGAAAACAGAGCAGGGAGGGAAAAGTGGGAGGGGCCGAAGTGAAGTGGGCGGGGCTTGGACGAGGGGGCGGGACGGTGGGGAAAAAAGACGGGGATTGGATGAGAAGCGGGGAGAGAGAGGGAGAGAGAAGAAAACAGGGAAAAGTTCTGGAGCAAACAGAAAAAGAAGGAATGCAGGAAAGGGAAGAGGAAAAGATGTGAAAGAGATTGTGGAAAGTAAAAGAAAACTCAGAACACAGATAAAAGACAGAAGGTGAAGGAAGAGACGAGAGAAGGTAATGAAAATGGGAAGAAAGGGAAAGAGGAAACACACACACGTAAAGACAGGTATGGAAAAACATCCCTTCGATTTGTGGTCATTCTCACACTTTCGATATTTCTCAAGACCTGTTCCTCAGCGATTAATTCTGCCTACTACTTCTCAGTCTTCTCTTGTAATTCACTACCGTGTCGCTATACCATGATATAAATAACACAGGAGATGATATTGAGGTGGAATGTACAAAACAAATTAGTAAGAATTAGGATGTACAAAACAAATCTGTAAGAATTAGGTGTTAAGGAACCCTTATTTTCGACTTAGAGTACTGCCCCTAGTTTGATTAAATATACAGTTAAAGTTACTGTAGTCCTTTCACCTTAACTTGGCCTAGATTTTCGTCCCTTTGCAGCTTATTTCACGTAAGTCAGAGACAGAAAAATGAACTACGGTTCCACATCCTTTTAAAAGCACTTCTTCATGACTAGCGTCGCATTTTGGCGATAACCTCCTGTCACAACTCGTGTTCAAGTTGAAGATATGGCTGTTTTAGTACAAGTTAGAGTAAAAGGAGCATATCTCTATTCAATTTACCGACGAGAGAGAGAGAGAGAGGGAGGGAGAGAGAGAACGATAAAGAATGTCACCTTTAATTAGTGTGTATATAAGTGAGACGATCGGAAGAAGATGGAGACCGAGATCAAGGTGGGGAGGTAAGGTGTGAAAAACAGTGTGCAGTGGCAAGTGGAGTCGTTGCTGAGTAGGGACAGAAACACATTGAGGTCGTTTGGTTGATTCCACCCCTCACTGGAGATGGCGTCAGGAGATAGGTAGATAGACAGATAGATAGATAGGTAGGTAGTCAAGTAGCTAGGTAGGCAGATAGGTAGATAAGTTGGCAGATAGATAAACATGCAAACCTTAATACACAGTGAGGACTCGAGTCACAGAAAAACTGATGCGGGGAAAATGGAATTAATCCATTTTGGCAGGTACGGTCAGAAGAAATATAGATTCCAACGCACGATACAGATGCATTTGGAATTGAACGATATTTTTCCATATGTTTCGGTGTCTGGTATTTCTGGTTTTCAATAATTCGGGTAATACCATATTGCTTCGCTCTGATGAATGGCACAACAGAAATATATATTACTATAACTGCGCATTCATTGCAATATTTCAAAGATCTTTGTCCTGTGCTTTATAATATTTTGTTTTGATACATTTGCTTGGGCACAGGCTAATATATATATATATATATATATATATATATATATATATATATATATATATATATGTATGTATGTATGTATGTATTTAAACAGCAGTCTTTAACATTACCAGCTTGGACACAAAGTAGCTGATTTAAATATTTTTTTGAATGCCCGAAAGCAGACTAGAAACGTAATTAGCTTTCTCACTTCACTAGCAGCATCATTATTAACTTGTACCTTCCGCTAAGCGATTGCATCCGACTTACGAGAACCCTTTGGAATCGAGCGATTATAAATTACATTCATTAAGACATGAACAAATAGAATGACCTACAGTACTATACAGTATGCATAGAACAATGAAGGATGGAGTGTGGGTAACGAATATGCGGGCTTTATCACCATCATAATCATTCCACACAGTCACTCACTCATCATCCAGGGTTTCTTCCAAATCCTGGTTCCACTTCCTAAGCAAAACGATGTTCGCATTTATTTTATGCACGTCACATAGGCCTGTGGAACGCACATTATACTTCATCCATCCATCCATTCCATGCAGTTAACAGTCAGTTTTTTAGCTTCCTCAGTTTCCATACGATACCTCTCTTTCTCTTACACTTATATACCATTCCCATCCATCTATATTCCTTGACCCTACACTCCTACCACTTACATGTACTCATTTCACCACGTAATTAAGATGCCCTTACTATGACCATCGCGTCATCAGTAAACTTCACTTTACATATACTGCTATTTTTTTTTCTCTCTCTCTCTCTCTCTCTCTCTCTCTCTCTCTCTCTCTCTCTCTCAATACTATACCGAAGTCTCTCATATATATTGCACGCCAGGGTGGGCACAAACATACGGTACGTTTATACAGTCCGTCTCGCCGCCTCCATACTCAGTCCTTTGCCTGTACCTATAGCACCGGCCACCATTCTTCACTGAGTCAGTCCACTCCTCACGTCCTTTGCATATTTTCATGTGTTGACAGCTATTTAAAAAGATTATAAAGATAAGAAATAGCCATCTAGCAATGCTATGTACAGTCGGCTCAGAAAATCCTGTCGCTTCTCCTTCTTTTTCCATGGTCTATGGCAATCATTTTGGTGATTTTGTTGTAGCCGACACTGATGACACTGTTCTGATGCCATATAAAATTATTGATGTGGGTTGCTGTGGATTCACCTTACTGATACTTAAAGCCTGTAGAGAGAAGACCAGGTAAGGCGACATAACTTTTGATGGCGACTGTACATCAAATAATAGCGCTTAAAAGTTGAAAGTTAAGAAAATGTGGTCTGGAAAAAAAAAAAGAAAAAAAAAAGCAGAAAATACAAGTCCCGTAGCTGAAAGTCCATCACACGGCAGCCAGCATCAAAGAGTTCCCATGCGAGATAAGGGATCAGGGAGGCAGGTACCACTGAGATAAGGTATGAGGGGCAGGTAATGTAAGTCCCGTGTCGACCCTGCTGATAATGAGTGCCACAGCTTCCGGTGCTGATAGTGGCAGAGAGAGAGAAAGAGAGAGAGTACGTGTGTTTGTGCAGTGTGTGTGCGTTTGCGTGCGCGTGCGTGTTGTTCCTATTCTCAAGCTGTTTTTTTTTTTCCTAATATATAAACTCATTAAATACCTTCTTTATAAGGAAATGAATAAAAATGGCCGCTTAATACAGTGTACTCTGAACCTTGTCTTTGATTGGGTTTGATACAATAGACTTGAGCGTGTCCACGTCGCTAATTATGTCGGCAGAGTGAGAGAGAGAGAGAGAGAGAGAGAAAGAGAGAGAGAGCAGCCATTGTGACGTCACCTATCAAGCTGGGTTTGAAAGGCGGTAGATGGTCACTGGATAACCTCCTGTTTTTTTATCAGCCTAATATACCGTTCACTTTATATCATGCTTTATCTTTTGCTGTTTTTATACATCCTCACCCTCCTTTACCGTTTTATTACTTTTTATTTACTTACGTCCTCATTTCTTATTGTAGGCCATATTATGTAATTTACGGTTCACAATTCTGGCATTAATATTTCTTTGTGTTTTACTCTGGGTTTTTGCTATTACATGAGAACCACCAGTCCTCTTACTTTCACACGCGACCGACTTAGACCTTGACATGTGACCATTTCCTCATTAATACTAATACTAGGACTGTGTCATATAAGACTAGTGTGATGGTAATAATGAGGGTGTGTTTTCTGGAAGATAATTTAATTTATAGATAGACTGACTGATTGATAGATGAAGAAAAAAAATAATTTATGTTTTTTTCTTTTGTCGACCGTCATTCAATTTTTTTTAGATTAATAACGTCATTGTTTTTCCTCAAACTATATATTAAATCATTATACTCGCCAGGGCATATTTTATCTTCAGGTGACGTCATCTTTGGTCATCTTTACTTGTTATGTCGGTCTATCTGCTTGTCTGTCTCCGCCTGCCTGTCTGTCTGTCTCCCTGCATGTCTCTGTCTGTCTCTGCCTATCAGTCTGTTTGTCCTCCTGTCGGTTTGTCTGCTTCATGAGTCCTGTATCAACTCAACGACCTGTGTAAAGCAAGTGAATCTTATGTTAGGTAGGATGACTGGGTGTGAAGGACAATGAGAGAAGTCAGAGCAAGAGTGAGGTAGAGAAGAGAGCATATGGAAAGAGTGGAAGAAATGATAGACGAATGGAGAGAAATAGGGGATAAAAGAAAGAGAAAAGGTGAGGAATGGAAGAGAAAACAAGGAATTGGTGAGAAATGGAAGAGAATATATATGAGTGATGAGAAATAAGCAAAAAGAAATCATGTGATGGAACTAAGAATGAAAATAGTGCTACACCGTTTCTGAGTGTTTTAAATAAATCGTTAAAAGGAAACGAAATTAAAGAAAACTATAAGCAAAATTGTATCAGATTTTGAGAGAGAGAGAGAGAGAGAGAGAGAGAGAGAGAGAGAGAGAGAGAGAGAGAGAGAGAGAGAGAGAGAGAGAGAGAATGACAATTAGCTCACTATCTCACACCCCATCACAGGAAAGGAAAGAGGAGGGGAGGGGGTTAGAGCAGCTTCCTATATAGCACAGGAAAGAGGAGAGAGAGAGAGAGAGAGAGAGAGAAAAAGAGAGGTGTCGTAAGGAAAGGGGAAGAGTGAAAGGACTGTGTAAAGAATCCTTGTAGTAGGAGAAAGGTTTATTTCAGTTAAATTGCTTATATCCATGGGAACACTATATATACAATATATCTATCTATCTATCTATATATACAGAATATGTGTGTGTGTGTGTGTGTGTGTGTGTGTGTGTGTGTGTGTGTGTGTGTGTGTGTGTGTGTGTGTGTGTGTGCAATTAAGTGACTTGGTTATACGTGTTACATAGACAAATATTTTCTCCTGCATATCAGCACACATGTTTCTTATTAAATTATTTGTGCATATGTTTATTTATTTATTCATTTAACCCTGAACATAAATATTTATAAATCTGAAGATTGGTACTTGTCGAAGTGACATTACAAAGTCAACCGTGTATGTAATTTAGACAGTCATTGCCTACAACTAAACAGAGGAGCCGGATAGGCAGAGGAAGAATGGCACAGGAAATCAGTATGAGCCCAGGCTGAGACAGTTAAGTGCAGACAAAGAAAAAAAAAAAGCATGGAAATGCCAGGGAAAGGAAAAACGGGCGGAAATTTTGGCCATCCCGCCATTTTAATTAGAGCTTCATTAGAGGGGCAGTTTACAGCGGGCGTCCATTACAGGTGGTTGATAAGACTGGCTGCACGTCATTAGTCACACACACAGCCCACATTGGGGGTTTTTGTAGCTTTTATTTTTCTTTTCATTTTTCCACGGTGGAGTCAAATACCGCTAGGGGACACTGGATTTTCTTTGTTTTGTTCTTAGTTTTGTTTTCATGTTTTTTTTCGCGGAGGGTAACTGTGACGTAGCAGTTACAAAGAAAGGATTTTCTCTCTCTCTCTCTCTCTCTCTCTCTCTCTCTCTCTCTCTCTCTCTCTTTCGATTTACGGAAACCTGCAACAGAGCTTAATGCAAAGCTATTTTATTTGCTCTCTGTTTTACTTAAGTCTAGCTTCTTTTGGTATTTTTGCGTTTTAACTTATTTTTATTAATCTATTAAATTGGCAAGGAAAACGGTGACACATCCAAAATAAAGAAATTGTTGCTCAGCTTTTCTCTATGGGGGGGTGGAGGAGAGAGGGAGGTAGGCTAATTTTGACTTCTTTTACGTTACTATTCTCATGTTTTTGTTTAAAATAAAAGGGTATTATCAGAAATAAAGTGGAAGTGGTGTTTGGTTATTCTGTTTCTCTAGTACGGTTGAGTGTAGCTTTATCGCTCCCGGATGAGAGAGAGAGAGAAGATATAATAGACAAAATAAATCGCTAAGCCTCCTGTGTCACCAACAATGCGGTCCTAAGGGTCAGAATAATATTAACAGTAATGCGATTTGCTGGCACCGTACGATTTACTCCACCTCTCACACTGAAGGGGTTAATGGAGGGTTGTGGACTCTTATCTGCGAGGTATTTCCGTGGAAGTGCTGTTTCCTTAACCTCTTCACTCCGAGGATTTGTTTTCATTCCATTCTCGGTGCTGCCAGACGATTTCATTCAGCTTAGTAGAGTCGCCTATCAATGGAAGGTTTAATGAAGGCTGTATACAGAGTGGCCCATATATTACGCTGCTCTTCCACTGACCCGGGTGTTTTCTCGCCACACTGGTTTTTTCAGCCTGATTGTTACTACTGGTACTATTACCCCGCAAACAGTCGGTAAAATTCTAGTATTCTTTCCAGCAAACGCCAGACGATTTCATTCAGGTTTCTTCTCTTCCCTCCCCTTCCTTCTCCTCCTTCCTTTCCTCTCCTCCATTCATCCATCACCACAGTCCATGAATCCATCCATCCATAGTTCCTTTCCATCCAGGCTTCTCACCCCACCTCTTCCTGATCCCTTTTCCCGTCTCCCTCATTTCTCTCTTTTCACTTCTATCTCTTCCTGAGAGAATACACACACACACACACACACACACACACACACACACACACACACACACACACACACACACACACACACACACACACACACACACACACACACACACACACACACACACACACACACACACACACACACACACACACACACACACACACACACACACACACACACACACACACACACACACACACACACACACACACACACACACACACACACACACACACACACACACACACACACACTGTGTGTTACTGTATAGATAGATAGATAGATTATATTCACGTCTCACCTTTACACACTTTCACATTCTCATCTCCCTATTTCCTCATTCCTCTCCTGTCTCTGGTGACACTGTATTTCCCTCCTCTCACCTACTTGCCTCCATCTCTCTCCTTCTCTCCCATTGATTTGTGACTCCTTCCATGCTCTTTTAATCTCCGAGTTTTATAATTAATGTCCCCCCTCTCGTTTTTTTTTTTTTTTCCATCTTTTCATTTTCTGTCTCCTCCATTCCTCTCTTCCTCCCTTGCCTCTCCTTTGCTTTATCACTCTTCATACCACATGTCTTCTCTCCCACTCTCATGGTTTCCACTTCCCTCATTCTCACCTTTCCTTACTTTCCCTCTCCCTCTTCTCACCTTCTCCCCATCTCTTCTTCTCTCCACCTTTGATTTGTGGCTCCTCCCGTCTTCTTTTAATCCCTGAGTTTTGTAATTAATGTCTCCCTCCCTTTGTACACAGGGTCGCCATAAATCCTCCAGGGGGTGTACAAATAAAAAGGGAATATGTACACCTTCTCTTCCGCTTCTCCCAGATTTATTATATTTTGCTCTGTTTTCTGCACATATATTTTTTGCTTCATTTTTTTTTTTTTTTATCTTTCTTAGCTCTAGTTGTTGCATTCATTTCTCTGAGTCTCTCTCTCTCTTTTTTTTCATTCTTAGCTTTAGTTGTATTAATTTCTTTGAGACCCTTTGTCTTACTCTTATAGGTCTTTTTTTTTTTTTTGTTCTTTTTTTTTTTTCGTTTATTCTTCCTTTGTCAAGCAGTGTCTGTATTAAGGTTCATTCCACGTAATAAAATCTAATTAACACTTTGCTGGTACCATAATCTGCACCGTGAACCCGAAGAGTCTACCCACACTGAATAAACTACGGTATACTCTTTTTACTTTAACTTGGCGCAGATTTTCGTCATTTTACTGCTTATTTCACGGGGTTAAGTAGTAGAAAAAGACAGTGCAACGGCTATACATACTTTCCATAGCAATTGGTGATGATTAGCATCCTTCTTTAGTGTTAACCTATTATTGTAACTCGACATTCAAGATGGTGAGATGGCAGTTTTAGGCCAGCTTAGATTTAAAAGAGTATAGTCTAGCGCAAGGCAGGGCAGAATAATTACAAAGTACATCCTCGGACTGGAGATGTTAATAATGAATGTTTAAGACGTTATTAAGGAATTTTTTTATCCGTTTAACCAGAGGGGATTTCCAAGGCTGAGAAAACGTGTGGCGTGATCCTAAATAATCTTATGAACTAATATTTTTGGTCTGTATGATGAGGTTAATAATTGGGCTTTATATTAATGTTTGTCAAATAATGTTGATGCGAAATCTGGATATCCTATAACGGAGACTTTTACCAGTACCATTAACAGAATCGGAATTAAAGCAGGACCCAGAAAGACGTAACTTTGCTGCACATTTTGTCTATGTGTGTGTGTGTGTGTGTGTGTGTAAGAGAGAGAGAGAGAGAGAGAGAGAGAGAGAGAGAGAGAGAGAGAGAGAGAGAGAGAGAGAGAGAGAGAGAGAGAGAGAGAGAATACCATGCTAGGAAGAGAACCAAGGGAGTAAGGGAGATTACCATAAGAGTGCGAGTGAGAGTACCATGCCAATTAGTGTACCATGGGAGAGAGAACCATGCTAGAGAGAGTACCATGGGAGAGAGAGAGAGTGAGAGTATCGAGGGAGTGAATCAATCAGGACCAGACTGGAGGGGTGATGGGTTATGGTCGTGGCCGGTTTGTCTCTCCCCATAAACACCCCCTTCCCCTCCCCTTCCTCCCTTCTCCCCTCTCCCTCTCCCTCTCCCCTGCTCCTTCCTCCCCTCTCCCTCTCCCTCTCCCCTGCCCCTTCCTTCCCTCTCCCTCTCTTCTCCTTCCTACAGTCCCATACCCCACCTTCCCTCATTTCCTACCCTTCTCTTCTCCCTTCCTCCATCCCTTCTCTTCCCTTCCGTTTCCTTTCCTTTATCTTTCTGTCCCCCTTCTTTTTCTTTCCTTATTCCTTTCCCAGATTTCCTTGTTATTCTCTTTCTGTCTCTCTTCTCCTCTCCTTTTCTTTGTCTGCTCTTCCTTCCTCCTGTCCCTCCCTGCCTTTTCTTTCGCATCTTTTCCTGTCCTCGATGTTCTAGCTCTGTCCTTCTCCTCCTCCTCCTCCTCCTCCTCCTCCTCCATCTCTCTCCTCACCTCCGCCTGCCCTTTCCCCTCTTCTTCCCTTCTGTTCCTTTTGTTGTTATTCTCTGTATATCCACCGTCTTCTAATTCCTATCGCTCTTCCGTGTTGTATTTAGTTCTTTATTTTCTATGTAGTCTCTTCGTGTCACCCATAATCTATCAAACTGTCTATTTCTGTCAATCTCTATCTTTCTATCAACCTATCCATCTTTCTATCTATCAATTTATCTTTCTCTCTATCTATCTATCTAACTATTTATCTATCTATTTATCCTTTTCATATCTTTGTATGGTTCAAATATAAAACTACCACTTTTTTTTTTTTTTACCGCCTTACTTGCTTCTCTTCTATCCCTCAGTCATCTTGTTTTAATAAACTCTACTCTCCCCTTCCCACTTGACTCTCTCTCTCTCTCTCTCTCTCTCTCTCTCTCTCTCTCTCTCTCTCTCTCTCTCTCTCTCTCTTACTGCACATTCATTTCTTTATTTTATTCTTCCAATTATTTTTCAATTTCATCTTTGTTTATTCTCTCTTTCTCTCCCTGAATTTTCCTTGCCTTTGAGTCAATTCCTCTTTTCCTCCTCTCCTTCTGTACTTCCTTCCTGGTACTTTTCTTCCTATTTTCTCTCCATCTTCCCTCTCTCCCTCACTTTCTTCCACACTCCTCTCTTTTGCATCCCTTACCTATTCCTTACAATCTGTTCCTTGTCGGTTTGCCCTTCTCATTTTTTCCTTAGTTTATTTTCCCCTGTTAGTTTATTTTCCCTGTTTCACTGGTGTTCTGTCCTCTCACCCTTCCTTCCTTCCTCCCTCCCTCCTTAATTTCTTCTTATCTTATATTCTAGCTCTCTTCCTTTTACTCCTCCCCCATATTTTCTTTCTCCCTTCCTCCTTCTCCCTGCCCCTCCATTTTCACCCCTTCCACATCCTTTTCTCTTGCTCTTCCCCACCCATTTTCTCTCCTTTCTCTTTCTTTCCTCATCCCTCCCACTCCATTCTCATCCTTCTTTCTCCCCTTTTCCCCCTCACTTTAATTCCATTCCTTTTTGTATCTCTTTCTCCCTCTTCCCCTCCATGTTTTTCCTTCCCTCCGTTCGTCCCTCTCCCTTCCTCTGTGATTCTTCTCTTTCATCATGGCCGTCCCCTCCTCTCTCCTCTCCCTCCTTCCGTTCTCCCTTTCACATACTTCCCTTCCCCTTTTCCTCCCTCCGTCTGTCTAGCTCTTTCCCCTCCTCCCTCCCTTTCTCCCTCTCTCATTCCATCATGTCTCTTCCTTCCCTTCATCTCCTCCTCTTTCCGTTCTGTCTTTCCTTTTTCCTGTCTTCCCTCTCTCCTTTCTCTCTCTACCCGTCCTTCGTACTCTTGCTGTCCCTCTCTCTTCCTCTTTAACTTCCTTTTTCTTTTCTCCTCATCCTTCCTTCATTCATTCTTCGTTCTCTCTCCTTCCCCCACTTCCCCTCTTTTTCCTTTTCTCTCTTCCACTTTTTGTCTCCCTCTTAGGCTTTCTCTTTCGCATCCTTCGCCCTCCCTTTCTCCTCCCTCTACTTTCGTCTTTCCCTTTCCATCTCTCCTTTTCCCTCTTCCTCCTTCTCTCTATTCCTCACTTTACCCCTTTCTTTTGCTCCATCATTTTATTTCTCTCATCCTTCATCTTCCGTTATCTCTTCTTGTTACCTCCTTCCTCCTGCATACGTTCCTCCTCCCTCTCTTTCTTTCTCTCTCCCTCACTCTGTCTTTGGTCAACTTCTTCCCTTTTCCCTCTCCTTTCCTCTCTCCTCTCCCTTCACATCCCCCTCCTTGTGTTTGTTTTGTCTTTTTTTCTCTCTCTCTATCTCTCCCTTGCTCTCCCTCCTCCCTTTTTTTCACTTCCCTCTTCCTCACTGTGTCTAGACTGTATCCTTTGTTTTGCGTTTCATTCTCTCTTCTCCCTCTTCACGTCCCTCCGTTCTTCTCTGTATATTTTCATCCATCTCTCCCTTCCTCTCTGAACCTCTCTCTCTCTCTCCCAGTCTCCCCTTCTCGTTCCCTATCTCCCCAAACACTTGAAATGGTGAACCTAGGGGGGAAGGGAGTGGATGAGGGGAGGAGGAAAGTGGCGGAAAGGGAGACAGCGAAAGGGGGAGAAGGAAACAGGGAGGGAAGATGGGGCGAGAGGAGTCGAGATGAAGTGAGAGGGGGAGGAGAGGACAAGTGGCCTCTCCCTCTTTTCCCCTCTCATCCATTCCACTTTTCCCTTTCCATTCTCACCCTCCCTCTCTCCATTCCCTCTCTCATCCACCTTCCCTCTCCACTTTCCCGTCCCTCACCTATCTTCACCACCCCTACACCTCCCTCTCATCCCCCTCCCCCGACCCCTCTCACCACAAGGCCGATCTGAGTCGAAACGATGAGGGAACGAGAAGGAAGGGAAAAGAGGCCGGGGCGATGATTAATGGGAAAGCAGGGGCAGGGATCGGAGTTAGTGAGGATATGATACGGAATTCTTCATATCCCAAGATCGCCGGGGGTTCTCTACATATGGCCGCTGTTGGCCGAGAAACCTTCAGCCTTTTGTTTTTGTTTGGGTGGGGGACGGGGGTGTTTGTGCGCTTGTGGCTTCTTTCTTTTTGTTTTTGATTGGGTGTAGGGGGTGTTTATGCGCTCGTGACTTTGTGTATTCGTTTGCGTTTTTCTGTTTGGGTTTCTGGACGTCTTTTTGTTTTATCTTTGCTTTTCGGTGTAATTTGTTTTTAGTTGTGTTTGTCCCTGTGTTCTTTTATTAATTCGTCTTATTTTGCTTTTGCTTTTTTTTTGTATTGTTTGTCCTTTTAGAGTTATATGTATACTTGTCGTGGATCGGTAGACCATTTTTACATCGATGAGTTTTGTCTGTTATATTCGTTTTATGAGTTTCCTTTGTTTTTAGAGGCAGTTTTGTGTTTAAGTATCTGTATTTTCCCAGATGTTTACGTCAGTTTTTTTAAAGACTGATACAGGATTCATCACTCTTCAAGATTCACAGGGGTTCTCTCCATGGGATATGATGAGGAAACCTTTATTTATTTATTTGTTTATTTTTGTCGATTGGGCTTCAAATGTGTTAATTATTTTTGTCTGCATTTTTAGCTGGCTTGTAGACGGATCATATTGACTGGCTTTACGTTATAGTTGTTAGTGTTTGTCCGTAATAAATGATACTTGTGTTAATGAATATTGTTCTGGCTTTTATTTTTACAGTTCTTGTATTAGTGACTTCTTTTTTATTTGTGTATGGCTGCTGTTATCTAGGTACACGAGGGATCTTGAATTATATCTGTTTACCGTTATCTGTTAATCTCCTGAGGCCGGGGTGCTTCCTTCAGCTAAACAAAACTGATAAACATTATCCGAAGCAAAATGGATTGAGGAAACTGAAACTTCTTTGTTAGTTATTACCCAGTTTTAGTGGAAAATTATGTTCATTCTCGACAGGACCTAAAAAATATAAATTCTGTAACCTTCCCTATCTTTTTTTTTTCCTTCATGCACGAACAGTAGCTTATATACCCGCATAAAAAATAGAGTCTTCCCAGCGCATAAACCTGGCAGTTTCTTCCTGGCCAAAAAATATTAAAAAACGGAAAAAAAAGGTAATCCCCATTCGCCATTTTTCCCTCCTCCCTTTTCAACATTTATATAGAGAAAAAAGGGGGGAAAATATTCATAATTCACGATGATCACCCTTCTCGCCTTCCACACGCGGGCAATAACTCTCGCCTCTTTCTCTCTCTCCTCCCATCCTGCTTCCCTTCCTCCCTTTGTTTTGGCGCTCTCGTAAAAAGGCGAGACCGGAACTCGGAGGAATATGTTTGCGCTCCTCCTCTGTAGCCGAACCCGCCGGAGGGGCCGAGATGGCTCAGGGGTGTCGAGTTCTTCCCTTTTTATCGTCTGTTTGAAAGATCTGTATATTCTAGATAGTAGAGCCGTTTATTGGCGAATTATTTGTCTATCTAAGTGGTCACTGCCATTCTGAACTCTGTGATTGCATTCCTTCCCCATTACGGGTGCGCATGTGACACCCCTTTTTCTGTTCGACTCTCAAATGGAAGCAAATTATTAATCGGTACTTACAATCTTTCATGTATATGCAACTGGTCAGCTGCAGACCTGTATTGCTCTGTTGGTATTTCTCTCTACTTATTATTTCAGTCTTGTAGATGCAGTGTGGTCAAGTATCTCGAAATGAACGGATCTTATTTTTTTTTCAGGCTTCCACTTTCTGGGTCTTTCTTTTTCATAAAAAGATGGGAATGTCATGCTGAGATTGGGATGATGTCGATATTTTAAGCTGAAATTCTGTTTGCTAGTATCATTTTTCGTTGTATTTCAGGCATCGGATGCACTCTGGTTACCTTGTGACCACCAGTCTTATTAATCTGCGATTAAATCCTGCTGGGAAAATGATATAATAGTAAGAGTAAATTATGATTAAGCTAACAAAACTGAAGGGCATATAATCCTCGACTTTTTAATTTTTGTTCATTTACATTTTCTTTCTAGCCTTGATTTACAGAGCTACCACGCTTGACTGCTGTTTGTTTTATTGTACATATTTTGATGACTTTCATAATTTTATCTACTCTTTCTAAACCACAAGTTTACAGCATCGTTCCTTTGCTATCACCTGCATACTATTTTTCCTGTAAACACTTCCTTTTCATTTCGATCAGTTCTCCTTCTCATCATAACTCCCAGTCTGTCTTGTTTTCTCTTCCTTCTTCCTTTCTTCTTCCACATTTCCCCCTTTCATTTTCCTTAAATCCATTTCCGTTTTCTCACGTCTTCTTTTTCTTCCTTTCCGTGTTCCTCCTGTCTCTTCCCCATCTTTCCTTTTCTTTCTCTTTTCTTTCTTCCATTAAGTTCCTCTTACTCACCCTTCATGTTCTCATTCCTCCTCCTCCTCGTTCTTTCCCCTCTCCCCTCCTCTCCTCTCTCTCCCTCCCTCCTCTCGTCCTCTGTCCCTCCCTCCTCTCCCCTTCTCTCCTCCCCCACCTCCCGCTCCCCATATTTCCCTCCCTCTTTCCTCCCTCCTTCCCTCTCTTCCTTACTCTTCCATCGTCCCTCTTCCCACCATCTTACTGTCCTCTGCTCTTCCTTCCTCTTCTTTCCATCCTTCCTCTCTGTCCCTCCCTCCTCTCCCTCCGTCCTCTCTCCTCCTTCCCTTTCATCCTGGCCCCCACCCCACTCAAGTCTTAATAATATTGATGATCTTTGGGACACTCCTCACTCATCTCCGCAACAACATTACAGTCAGCGTTCACAGCATTGTTATTATGTTTGTAGCTAGCATGACTGGAGAGGTAAATAGATAGATAGATAGATAGACTGGTAGGTAGGCAGGTAAACAGATAAACATAGAGAGAGAGAGAGAGAGAGAGAGCAATTATGTGTACTTCGAATACATAAAAATTTCATCCCGACTACCAGGATAGGGTCCAAGACGGGCCAGAAGTGTTGCATCCTCACAGTAAAGACGATTTCAATAAGTGTGTATAATTTCTTCATATTGTGTAATTCACGGGACAGCCCAATAAGGAATCACGTACCTTTGTTTATGTGGTCACCATCTTTAAGTCTTGTCTGCAGAGATGGTTTATAAAGGCATATTTTTTTCCCCCCTTCATAGCTGGGGTGTAGTGATATAGATGGACTTTAGCTTTAACACACTCATGGTAGGGACAAGTCTAGCCTTCTATTCCAGCTTTATTTATTTATTTTTCTTTGTTAAGGTTAGTCATAAAAGATCTGGTAACATTAACTGATTTGTAATTGTTTATATGACTACTCTCTCTCTCTCTCTCTCTCTCTCTCTCTCTCTCTCTCTCTCTCTCTCTCTACTTAAGGCGGTCTGTGTATCAGTCTCTACCAACTATCTCTTTTAATCTGCGTCTCAGTTTTCTTCACATCGCTCCTCTCACTCTCACACCCAGCTCCTGCCCTGCCCTCTCTCTCACCCCTCACATCACTCTCTCACACACCAAGACAAAAGCTCCCCTGAAAGAAAGGCGAAAAAAGAGAAAATTAAAAGAAAAAACAATTATCCCCACAAAAACAGTAGACAATACCTTCTCTTTTTTTTTCCCCGTCTCTCTGTCTCTCTCTCTCCTCCCGGTATATTTTCCAAATCTTTTTCCTTCTCTCTCTCTCTCTCTCTCTCTCTCTCTCTCTCTCTCTCTCTCTCTCTCTCTCTCTCTCTCTCTCTCTCTCTCTCCAAGATTTGCTCATTCCTTCGTCTCGTCATTTGTGTAATTAATTCACCGGGTCGGTCAGGATCACTGGATGGTCGTGATCGTCAGCATTTTACCCTCCCGGAAGGGAGCTGAGAGCTCATATTGTCCGATCTAAGGTCAAGGCTGTGACCTTCACACACGCACACACCCGTCCCATTGCTCAAGGGGGACAGTAACCACCCACTTCTTCAGTGAAACTTTTCGCAACCTGAGCGAGGCGCGAACTCCCGTCCACCAGTTGGCAAGCGGGAACGTTACCACTACACCAGCGAGCGGTGTGTGTGTGTGTGTGTGTGTGTGTGTGTGTGTGTGTGTGTGTGTGTGTGTGTGTGTGTGTGTGTGTGTGTGTGTGTGTGTGTGTGTGTGTGTGTGTGTGTGTGTGTGTGTGTGTGTGTGTGTGTGTGTGTACCTATCTATCTATCTGTCTATCTGTGTAATTAAATATATCTGTTTAATTAAATACACATCTACTTTATCTCTTGCCCACCTTATCTCTTTCGCTATCTTTTTGTTCTTATGAATTTTTTCTCTGGCTTTCTCTCACTGCACATAAGCCATTTCTATTCAGCAAAAAGCTATTTCCCTCCCTCACTTCCTGGTTTATGGCTATATGAATGTTTTCCCCTCATTCTCTTTCTACTGCTCTATTTTTCTCTGCCTGTTATTTCCTCTTTTAATCACGTACTTCTTTCAAGGTAAGTTTTATTCGTGGTTTCTCCTTAACTTATTTCTCATCAGACTCATTCCTTTCTATGTGTTTGTCTTTTTCTGTTATAAATTTCTCTTTTACATTGTTTCCTTTCCCTTTTGTGTCTGCTTCATTCATGTTTCTTTTTTCTTCTTTACCATTTCTTCTTTTTCCATGATTTTTCCCGTTTCATTCAAGCCCTTCCTTCAGTCATGCAGAATCTATTTACTTTTTCACATCTCTCTTCTTTACTTACCACATTCTTCCTTTCTCCTCCTTTCCCCACATCCCCTCTTCCTTCGCCTGCCCCCTTCCTTGCTTATTACTTTCCTTGTATCCTTGTATCCTTTTCCGATTCCTTCGTTCACCAACTGCTTACTACTAATAATCTCAGGCTGTCTTACTCTCTCATACCTGTATAAAATCGTCTGATGTGGGTAATAACAGAGGTTGTTCTGATAGTGAGGGGATCAGTGGAGGCAGTTTATAGCACTCATGATTCTATTACTTACTGCCAGATGAATAAAAATCGCGTGCCGTTAGCTGGAAAAAATCACGAGAGAAGACGCGACAATGAGATGGCTGCTAGAAGCTTGTACTCGTTCAGTTGTTGGTGGAAGAGGAAAGGGAAAAGGAGGTGCATTCCATTTCCTCTTCTGCCCATCCTTTTCTTCCTTCCCTTTCAACCTTAGTCACAAGGCCTTTGTTTTCCCTGTCCTCTCTCATCTCCATTTTCCATATAGTTTTCTCGGCTTGTATCCTCACTGTATCCCGTAGTGAAAGATTTAAAGAGTAATAAACTAATTATTACAGTAGCAAAAAAGGAAGCAAAGAGAGAATGTGTGTGGAAAAGTACCTGAAGTTTAAGAAATTCATTTGAAAAACAGATGTATGAAAAGATGCAGTAGAAGAGAAAAAATTAGGAGAAATGCAAGGTTTTAAATGTACCGTGGTGAAATGAGGAGAAGGGGAACGAAAGATGAAAAGAAGAAAGCCATTAAATGTATGCCGAAAAAAAAAAATCTTGAAGAAATATTTTTAAAAAGTAGTAGTAATGGAGAAGGAAGGAAAATTGTGGAATAGAATGAAAAACAAAGGGAAGGAAAAGAACCAAGAGAAAAAAATCCCAATTTTGAGATATTTAATGCCGAGGAGGACAGTAAAAGGGGTAAAAAAAGTAAAGATGGACAAGGAAAAACAAAGGAGAGGAAAAGGAGGAGCGCGAAGACACACACACACACAAAAAAAAATCCCACTTCTGATAAATTTAATGTTGAGGAAGACAGTATTAAAGGGGTAAA
>NC_137019.1:14403639-14563639 GCF_032717465.1 Coenobita brevimanus
TATACTGACATAACACCCATTAAATTAATATATGAGGTTTATTTTTTCATCATGTTTTATTTCCTTTTCTCCGAATACAGTGTCAAGCGAGACTAATTCTTTTGTTTCATTTTTTCTACAGGTGGGTGAAGCTGACATAGATGAAAGGGAGAAGGACAAACAGAGGGAATGAGGGTAGAGGTTACAAAAGTGCAAGTTTGTTTCTTTCTCTCTACAGGTGGGTGAAGTTGACATAGATGAAAGGGAGAAGGACAAACAGAAGGAGTGAGGGTAGAGGTTACAAAAGTGCAAGTATTGTCCTTGGAATCACAGGCAATCCTATGATCAGTTTTCGGTCCATACCAAGAATCCAATACCTCTGCCCCGATTCTTCTCATATAACCCACCTTCTCCTCCAAGACTAAACACCTTTCCTTCCCTAGTCTAACTCCACCCTCCTATCCGATTCTAACTTCCTTTTAGGCCTCCTTCCTCATTCTCATCTTACGCCACATTTTGCACATCCTTAAAACTCCCTCTCTTTCACTTCCAAACCTCCATCCCAACTCCAGTCCCCGATTCTCACCCTCCTTTCCCCTGTTCTAACCCTCCGCCTCACCTCTAACCTAATACATATTTTCTCCTCCGCCAGTACATGTCTCCTCCTAGCCACTCCCTGATTCCACTAGTAAATCCCCTAGAATCTGGCCCCTCTTAATCCTCTCTCCTCCCCAATTCTAACACCCTCTGGATTCTAACTCTCCCCGATCGCCATTCCACCTATTCCGACCTTCTCCCATTTGATTCTAACTCCCTTTAATGATTCTAATACCCTAAACAATTAATCTCCAAGACTAATCCCATACCACTCACCGATTCTAGCCTCTTCTTAATCCCTCTTCATTTCCTAACCTCTTTACGCTCCGATTCTAACATCCTAAAAGATTTTACATATTCTTAAAACTCTCTTCTATTTTCTTTTCAAAGCTTCCCTGATTCTAACCCCCCCATTCCCCGATTCTACCCCCTTTTCCCCGATTCTAACCCCCATTCCCCGATTCTACACCCTTTTCCCCGATTCTAATCCCCATTCCCCGATTCTAACCCCGATTCTCCTATTCTAACCCCCCATTCCCCGATTCTCACCCCCATTTCCCCGATTCTACCCCCCTTTCCCCGATTCTAACCCCCCTTTCCCCGATTCTAACCCCCCTTTCCCCGATACTAACCCCCCGATTCCCCGATTCTAACCCCCCTTTCCCCGATTCTAACCCCCCGATTCCCCGATTCTAACCTCTCTTTCCCCGATTCTAACCCCACATTCCCCGATTCTAACCCCGATTCTCCCATTCTAATCCCGATTCTCGTATTCTAAACCCCCTTTCCCCGATTCTAACCCCCCCTTTCCCCGATTCTAACCCCCTAACACATTTTATCTCCTCCTCCAAGACTAAGCGCCCCACCAGTTTTGATTTAGGGGTTTAATTAGACTAATGCCCTCCCAACTTTTATGCAAACTTCCTCCCTCCTCTCTCTCTCTCTCTCTCTCTCTCTCTCTCTCTCTCTCTCTCTCTCTCTCTCTCTCTCTCTCTTTGTACCGACGGAGTAAGATATAGCATTATAGTCGTATGTTTATGTGTGAGTATGTGTGCGTGTGTACATGAGTGTGCGTGCATGTGTTTGTGTATGTGTGAATGTGCTTATGCATGTGTGTGTGTGTGTGTGTGTGTGTGTGTGTGTGTGTGTGTGTGTGTGTGTGTGTGAGAGAGAGAGACAGACAGACAGACAGACAGAACAGAAACAGAGAGAGACTGAGAAAGAAAGTAATTTATAAAAGCAGGACTGTAGATGAAGCAAAGTAAGATGCTGTAGGAATCTAAAGGGAACAGTGAGAATGGTCAGGTAACAGCAAGTCTTATAAAATGTTGAAAAAGAACCTGAAATGGGTTATACTTTTACCGTCTTGGCCGAGTATCGTCCATCTCCAGCTTATTTAATGTACAGTACCTCAGTGGGGGAAAGTGACAATACCACGCCTCTTCATCTTTCCATAGAGCTTCTTCGAGACCGGCATCATATTCTAGTTTTAATACATTGCAACACATCGGTATTCGAGATGAAGAGGGAATGGAATTTTGGACCAAGTGAAATGAGTATAGTAAAAAGCGAAAAGTGAAAGAAAAATATGAGAAAATGAGAGGTCCGATAAGGGAATGAATGAAAAAGGAAGGGGTTGAGAGGGCAAATATGAATATGAGGTTGAAAGTGAGAACGAAAATGAAAAATTGAGAGGTGACATACTTTAGGAGACTGAGTGGAAAGATGAAGGGCGACTAAGCAGAGACTGATTAGGAGAGTGAAGGTGAGTGTTTCGTATAAGAAGCAGAAAGCAGAAGTGGAGAAGTATACAAAATTGATTGAATGGTAATGGGAAAAAAAATTAAGTGAAATTAAAGGAAGGATACAGAGGGTAAATAGAGATGAAAAAGAGGGGGTGGGAGGGTTGAGAGTCAGTGATTTAGATTGAGGCGTGGAGGGGGGGGGGAGGTCAAAAGAGAGAAAGATAGTGAGGGGGTAGAGAGGGACATAATGTGAGGGTGAGAGAGGGAGACAAAAGGGCGTGTTGGTGACAGGGGGTGAGTGAATGATTTGTGAGAACGCGAATGTGGAATGAAGAATATCTAAATACTCGAACGTGAAATGAAGAATATTTGGGCCAAGATGCACAGATCTTCAGACTATATACGCGGGTAATTTGAGGCCGTATCTTGGTAAGGCAGATGCACGAAGCACGTACAGGAGGCTGAAGCTGCCTGAACCGTAAGACAGGAACGGAGATGTCTTAAACCTTGCAGTAACATATTGTGACTCTAAAATGAGTATCAGTTGCATATTTTCTACTATAAGCAAACCGTATTAAACTTCATGTTGTCTGTTGTTATGTCAGTGCTGAAAGGTTACGTCATGTCAGTGCTGGCTTGTCATGTCATGCTAGTGCTATCACGTCGCGTCATATCAGTGCTGTCATATGTCAGTGTAGCCCACATTATCCCCTTAACTACAAGAAGCCTTCCCTAAACTGAATAAAATCGTTTGACTGTGGTAAACGTAAACCATTTGAAAGATTTATCCTTTGACTGCGATAAGTTTCTTTGGGAAGTATAAAATCGTCAGCTTTAAGTCCTTCTTACTTTCTCCCTCATAGGATCATCCCCCTCTCGTCTGTGCTATCCCTCCCTCCCTCCCCTTCATCCCTCTTTTATCCTCTCCCCTCACCCGCACCATCTTGTCACCTCCAATTTTTCCCCTTTCCCTCATACCTCCCTTCCCCTCCCAGTACCCCCTTCCCCTCTCGCTCCGCTTCTTCCTTCTTCGCCACCTCCTCCTTCCCTTCCTTTCTCATCACTGCCATACACTTTCATCTCTCTCCCAATACCCTTCTCTCTCATTCTCATCTTTCTCCTTTCTTCTCACCTCTCCTCTTGACCGTACTTCAACTATTTTAGCTGTCTTCTTCATATCCCACTGTCTATGGCTTTCTTTCAGTTTGCCGTGATCAGTTGTATTCTTTTCTTTCCCACCATTTTGTCCCTCGCTTTGCATTTTCCTTATTTCACGATTTTCTTTCCTTTACTTCCCCCTATCCTTCCCACTTCCCTTTTTCTATATCTTATGCCTCTCTGCCATGCTTCACTTTACTTACCTTACCTCATTTCTAACCCTCACCCTTTACTCTCAATTCCATCCTTATCCTATCCACTTATTTTTTTCCCTTCTCCATATTCATCTCATCCGCCTTTTCTTCATCATTCCCTCTTCATCCTCACCTTTCTTACCCTTCCTCACCTCCATCCTGCACTCTTCGCCCCTCAGTCACATCCACACCTCGGATTATTGCCTTTTTCACCTTTCCTTCTTTTTCTGCACCCCGACACTCATCCTGTCCCTCACACTCATCTTTGTACATAATTCCAACCCACATCGAGCTTCATCTTTCACTTTCATCTTTTCTGCCCTTCCTCGTATCCACTGTTCCTCCTACGCTCTTCATTTAACCTCTTCCCTTCCATGCCACCTCTCACTTCCGTCTTTCCTTTTCCTACCCCTCATCACCTCCACCTTTTTACTTTACGCCCTTCAGTCCACCTTCTCCCCTTACATATCACTTTCCCCTCACATCCCTATTTGATTTTTCCCACCATCCTTATCACACATCCAGTCCCCCATCACCTTCCACAATTTTCCCCCTTCCCCTCTTATCCTCATTCCCTTCCTCCCCTTTCTTACCCTTCATTACCTTATCCCTTCACCCCTTACCCTTACCCATTAGTCCTATCCTCCCCTTTGAGTCTCCCTTTCTTAGATATCCCTTTCGCCGCCTCACCTTTCCCCCCTTCCCTCCAATTCACCTCTTCCTCTGATCGCCTCTCTACAGTTCCCCATCCACTTCTGTTTTCTCCCCTGTCTCTCCCCTATCACCTCATTAACCTCTCATTCCAGTCATCTCTGTCATCCTTCATCTACCTCCACCACCCCAAACCTATCTCTTCCTTGTTTCCTTTTTTGTCTGCCCCCCTTAATCTCCACCGTTATCTTTCTTACTTCTCCCTTATCACCTATTTCCCCCTTTTCCTATCCTCACCACACCCCAGCTCTGTCTCTCCCTTTTCTTTCTCCATCACCTCCCCCACCTCTTTCCGCATCACCTCTTTCCCTCTTCCCTACCCCCAACACCTCACCCTCACATTTCACCACACCCCAACTCAACCTCTTTCCTCTAACTCTCCGCTATTACCTCCCTCACCTCTTTCCCCATCACCTCTTTCCCTCTTCCCTACCCCCCACACCTCTCCCCCCACATCTCACCACGCCCCATAAATTACCCAGGGGCTCTGTACTTAAACTCGAAAATGTGAATGAGGGATTTTCCAAGCCCGCCCTCCGAGGTGTTATTCAGCCGGGCCTCAACACCCATTTACAAGTTTTATGTTTTCGTGGGTGATTCGTACAAGTAATTCTCTTTCATCGCACTAACAAGGGTTTAGGGATAATTTATGTCGATGGCACACTCGCTGTTGGGGGCTGGGGAGAGGTAGGTGAGGGGGGGAAGATGGGAGAACGAAGGGAGAGTTAGAAGAATGGGGAGCACGGACGTACGAAGGGAGAGTTAGAAGAATGGGAAGGACGGACGGACGAAGGGAGACTTAGATGAATGGGAAGGACGGACGGACGGGTGAGGGGAAGGAAGGGAGAGTTAGAGGAAAGAAAAGGAGAGTTAGAGAAATGGAAGAAGAGGAAGAATTGGGGGAGGAAGAAGGGAGGGTGAGCTGGGGTAGAAGGGAAGGGTAGGTAGAGGATTGGGAAGTACGGTCATATGGAGGGAAGCGGAAGGGAGGGAAATTTAGGGGAAAGGAAAGGAAAGGAGAGTTAGAGGAATGGAAGGGTCATAGGATGGAGAGAAGGGACAGAGAGTTAGAGGAATGGAAGGGGCAGAAAGATGGAGGGAAAAGGCAGGATGAGGCAAAGAAATGGGGTTTGGTATTGTTCTGGGAAGAGAAAAATTAAAAGTTTTGCTAAAGTGTTTTGAAAGATTAAAAAAAAAAGGTTGCAGCAAGAAAGAAAGCGTTCGAGGAAGGGGGAGAAACGATGGAAGAGAGGAAGACATGAAGGAATGGAAGGAAAAGGAGAAAGAGAGAGAGGGAATGTTCCGAAGGAGAGGAGATGAAAGTGGGGAGGAAAGCTGAATGAAGTAGTAGATGAAAAGGTTGTGTAGGGAATGGAAAGACAAAAGATTAGGATGGAATGCTAGGAAATGGGAGCAAGATAATGGACGTTGGAGAAGGTGAAGGAGGAACGGGAAAGGTGGGGGGAAAGGGAGAAGTGATAGGGCAAAAAGAAATGACGATAAGGAAGGGAGTGTTGAAATGAGGAAGAAGAAAGACAGAGTTTGATAAAATGGGGGGTTGGAGGAATGTAATGGAAAGGGAGAAAGTAAGAAAATTTTTTAGAAAAGGCAATAAGGAAAACAAAACTAAGAAGGGGTAGGACCGAGAAAGGGGAGAGAGGGAAGGAAGTAGATGGGGGAAAAGGGAATTAGTTTAAGAAATGAGGAATAGTAAGGATATAATGGAACGGAGGAAAACTAAGGGATTTTAGAAAAGAAAGAAGTGTTGGGAAAGGAAACCGTAGAGGGAGAGTTATAGGAAAAGGGAGATGGTAGAGGTGTGATGGAAACAGAGAAATAAATAAGAAAGGTTTCGGAAGAGATGTTGAGGAGAAATATAAGCATTAAGTTGAGAGTTGGAGAGAGCAAAGAGGGCTGAAGGAAAAGAGAGGAGTCGGAGCAAAGAAAATGAGGGATGAGAAAAAAATAAAGGAAGAGTTCGAGAAAAGAGAGATCGTAGAGGTGAGGGAGATGAAAGGGAAAAAAGCAAGAGAAAATATCAACGCTGGGAAAGGGAAGAAGAGAGGGAGAGTTAAAAGTAAGGGATATGGTAAAGCTGTAATGAAAAACTTAAGAAACAAGAGTTTTACAAAGGTGTGTTGAAAAATGGAAGAAGCAAGACTCTGGGAAAGGTAGGTGTTGGAGGGAAGATAGCGAAGGAAGATCGGAGAGAGAGGGAGTGTTTGAGTCAGGTGGATATTAGAGACGTATTAGAGAATTAATCATTAAAATCTTCTCACGGAATGTAGAGTATGAGACGTAACTGAAGGAAGAACAACGGACTGGACTTAAAGTGGAGTGCGTCTAGGTTCAGCTTGGGTCCTGTTCTGTTTCTGATTAACAGAAAATTTGGTAACATATCTTACAATAATAAATGATTCAGAGAGATCTTGATAAATTGCACTACTGGCCTAAAACATAGCTAGTAGATAATGTTAGTAAACGTAGAATCCTAAATGTACATCATACAGAATCCCCTTCGCTAGCATCATCAAGACTCATCTCTTACCTCACGTGCGTAGCACATTTACGGGTACTCCACTACCTCAATTCACTCTACTTGCCTACACACCTACCTACCTACCTACCTACCTGCCTACCCACCTACCTACCTACCTGTCGTCCCCACTACCGCCTCTCACCACACTCATAAACGCACCCACGCACTCTGTCTCTATCACGCTTCGCCTCCTTACACTCCATCTCAGCCTCTCCCCTCTCTCCCTCTGTCCCCCTCCTAGCTCCCTTCCTCGCTCTCCCTCCGTTACTGTCTCTCCCTCTCCCTCAGCCACCCCCCCCTCTTCTCCCGCCTCCTCCTGTCTTCCTCCCTCTCCTCCTGTCTCCCGTCCCTTCCCCCTCATTTCCCTCTCTTTCCCTCTGTCTCCTTCCTACCCGCTCTTTCCCTTTTTTCTTCCCTCCCACTCTCTATAGTTACGTTCCCCGCTTTCAGTCTCTTTTACTGCCTTCGCTCTCTTTCCCACCATTTCTCTCTCTCTCTCTCTCTCTCTCTCTCTCTCTCTCTCTCTCTCTCTCTCTCTCTCTCTCTCTCTCTCTCTCTCTCTCTCTCTCTCTCTCTCATTTCCCTATTCTCTCTTCATCTTTCCCTCTCTTTTCCCTCCCTATCTACACTCCTTTCTTTCCACATCTTCCTTCCTCCTCCTTCCACCTTCCTCCACCTTTAACTTACTGTCAGCTACTTTTTGTTTTTTTTCTTCACACCAAGCATAATTATCTGTTCCTCGCCTCTTTTATTCCTCTCTGCCTTCCTGTCTCTCATATTCCGTCCTTTCATCCTTTTCAGTCTACCGATCTCTCTGTTGCATTTCGCCTTTCCTGTCAGTCTCCTCCCTTCACTTTGTTTACCCATCCCTTTCTCTCTTCTGTTTCTGTCCTATCTTCTGTTTATTCTTCTGTTTACTTTCTAATTCTCTTTCTCCTGTCCTTCTTGCCAATCTCTACTCCGCCCTACCTTTCTCATTCCTTGTTCGTCCTCTCTCTCACTCATCCTTTCTTTTTTCCTCTCCCCCATTTATCTTTTCTCACTTTTCCTCCACTCCCCTCTTTCTCTTCCCTCCCTCCGCCTTCTTTTCCCTCCCACTCTTTCCACTCCCTCTCTCTTATTCTCTCACCCTCCGTCTCGCTCCCAAAAAATTCAATTTGATAAGTAGGGTTGCGGGGTCACATTGCCTTGAACAGAACAACGAGCTCTCTTACCCTGATGAGCCTCTCTCTCTCTCTCTCTCTCTCTCTCTCTCTCTCTCTCTCTCTCTCTCTCTCTCTCTCTCTCTCTCTCTCTCTACCTATCTATCTATCTATCTATCTATCTATCTATCTACCGTATTTCTGCATTTCCTGTTTTCACTTTCTGTCTTTTCCTCTCCGTCTTTCTCTTTACCACTCTCATCTCGTTCCTACCTCTTGCTGTCCCTAGTTCACTTCCCAATTCTTTTATCTTCCCTTCCTCCCCTTCCCGTTTCTCCCTTCCATTCCTACCTCCCCTCAATTTCTCCCCTCTTCCCCTTCCTCCCTTCCCCTCTTCCCCTTCCTCCCTTCCCCTCTTCCCATCCCTCATGCTCCTCTTCCATTCATCATTTCCCCTTGCTTTAAATTTTATAATGGAAATTAGGCCACTTCATTGCGGATCTCCCCTCGCCTCACTCTCTCTCCCCCTCCCCTCTCAATCTTCATCACTCTTCCTCTTGCCTCTTCCTCTTGATTTAGTCCCTCATCTCTAATTTGCTTCTTCTTTCTTCTTTTATTTATCGTGGTTTCTTCATTTCTCTTTTCTTTTTCTTCTTTCCTTCTTTTTTCCCTCACTGTCCCCCTCCTCTCTCAGTTGCCCTCACTCCAGCTTGTCTTCTTCACTTTACCTAGTCTCTCTCTCTCTCTCTCTCTCTCTCTCTCTCTCTCTCTCTCTCTCTCTCTCTCTCTCTCTCTCTCTCTCTCTCTCTCTCTCTCTCTCTCTCTCTCTCTCAAACTTTTGTAATTAGAGAGTAAGTCTTCCTATTAATGCTAAGACCTGACCATCTAGTAAGAACCGTCAGGGCTGCATGGTGTGTGTATCTGTGTAACACTCTCTCTCTCTCTCTCTCTCTCTCTCTCTCTCTCTCTCTCTCTCTCTCTCTCTCTCTCTCTCTCTCTCTCTCTCTCTCTCTCCATGACACACACGCGTCAGTAAATATTAACAGATGAGTCTCAAGGCCACTTCATTTAAAATCTGAAATCTCTCTTGGGGTGCAACTGGGCCTATGAGTTGAGAGAGAGAGAGACAGAGAGACAGACAGACAGACAGACAGACAGACAGACAGACAGACAGACAGAGAATGAAAGTGAATCACAGAACAGATCGAAAAGAAAAAGAAACACCGATAAATGTGCAGTAAAGAGAAGACGAGAGTCAGGAAAGATAGGGAAGAGAGTAAGAGAGAGAGAAAGAGAGCGGGCTGAGGGAGAAAGGAGGGATAAAGAGTGAAGTACAATAGGTGGAGGGAGAGAAACAGGGAGAAAGAGTAGGAAGGGAGGTAGAACAGGGAGGGAGGGAGGGCGATGGGGTAATTTTAAATGACTGATGATGAAGCCCTCAGATTTTGTGCTTTATCCCCGCTCATACGGTATAGGGTGCTCTGAGGGGCGGGCCACGGGTCGCTTTGTGGCTTTATTGTTACCCCTCATCCTGCTTCACCTAACTTTATTTTTTGGTGGTAACTTTCCCCAGTCTACACGTTTCTTTGTGGCTTTGTTGGTACCCCTCATTCTGCTTCCTAACTTTATTTTTTAGTGGTAATTTCCCGCAGTCTACACGTCTCTTTTGGCTTTATTGTTACCCCTCATCGTCTTTACCTAACTTTGTTTTTGGTGGTATTTTCGCTTATACCGTTCTCGTCGCTTTCCCTAACTTTATTTGTGGAAATATTTACTTTTGGTATTCTTTGTCGCTTTTCTGCTTTATTATTACAGTTTACTGCGCATTACAAAGCTTGATTTTTGTAGCGTTTTCTTTTAGACTTCTCTTGGACCTAAGAGGAAAGACATCAAAAAAGGACTTTCGATATATTTTTTGGCTTCTGTTAGTTTGTCAGTAATATTATGATGATGATGGTGATGGAAATGTAGTCATATACGAGGACAAAAGATAACTAATAAGGGAGAGATGTTTGTTAACCTCTTTACCCCACGAGAGTACAGTCTATGATAATAATAATGAATCATATATAGAAGTAAACTGATAAACAGGAGGTGTTTGGTAACAACCCATGCCCAAGAGAATACAGCCGATGAACATTAACTCTTCAGCCTAATGACGACTTTATTCACCTGGACGGGGGTCGAAAGTAGCTAGAGATTCCAAACATCCTCCCTAAGGTGAATGAAACCGTCTGGAGGCAGCAGTAATAAACAAAACTAATACATCATCATAGCGGAGGGGTGTACCTTATTAACAACCCCATTAAAGTACTGTGGGAGGCTGGTAAGTCCCGTAACCTTGCCTACCGTGGGATTGTGTGGGGTTCCGGCCACATCAATCACATTAAATTCTGGATGACTTATTGTTGCCTCGCACGTGCTGCGTGGCTTGGCAGAGTGTGTGTGTGTGTGTGTGTGTGTGTGTGTGTGTGTGTGTGTGTGTGTGTGTGTGTGTGTGTTATAAGTAATGGTACTGAATAGTTTAATCACTCTTTTTCACTTAAATATTAGCTGTTAGGCCTAATATTTGAAACCATAACTTAAATGTATTTGTATCATTATTAGAAAATAGTGATCCTTTAACACTCTTAAGCTCACGTCATCTTTCACATTTTATTCTGAAAAACACCAGGCGATTTTATTAAGAGAGTGAGCACAGGGTCTTGAGAATTTTAATATGGTTATCTCGGTTCGATGACATTCTTTTTTATGTATTTTATTCCTTCTGCCCGTCTGTCTGTCTGTGTAGCTATGACTATAAGGCCTCAAATCCGAAAGGGGTGCCCACAGACAAATCACCTCCATGCCACCTTTGCCATCAGGGTGCTCTCTCGCCAACTCCCAGCCTCCTCACG
The DNA here is from genome assembly GCF_032717465.1 of Coenobita brevimanus. NCBI lineage: Eukaryota > Metazoa > Arthropoda > Malacostraca > Decapoda > Coenobitidae > Coenobita > Coenobita brevimanus. Next base: position 14,414,602 of record NC_137019.1, read on the forward strand.
CAAATAATTCACTTTATCCTTACATCTCATCCTCTGTCATCCCTTCCCCTCCCCTTCTCCACCTCATTCACATGCACTCTCACAGTTAGTTTCAATTTCTCCGTTCTCTCCACAAGGCCAAACCATTTCAACAAACTTGTAATGTTTTCCAGCAAATCTACATCAACACCACAACACACTTTCACTTCCTCAAGAGTCTGTCTGTCTTTTTTAACGTAAGCTCAGTGGAAATCTCATCTGATGTTAGGGTTAAAGAAGCTATGTTCAACTCATTCACTTCGACCAATATCTCTTATTCCAGGTCAAATCCCGTGCGATTGACCAAAAAAACAAAACAAAAATAAGAAAGAGATCATCGCATTGAAAAGGAAACAATCACACTCCTATAACTACAGAACACACACACACACACACACACACACACACACACACACACGTACACGCACGGAACCCATAATGTTACAGCGAGATGTGGAATAAATGCATGTGAAAATGTGAAATAAATATGGCTAGATTCTTGGGTGCGGAATACGTGATGTTGCTGTTGTTGTCGCTGTGTGTGTGTGTGTGTGTGTGTGTGTGTGTGTGTGTGTGTGTGTGTGTGTGTGTGTGTGTTTTCTAGACTTGAATGGGTGTGTATGCAAGAATGGAAACGTACAATAGGTCCATATTTATGTGCATTATTTTCTACGTACTTGCCTTATGTAAGCGGGGGAGGGTTATGCCTCTGTGTGTGTGTGTGTGTGTGTGTGTGTGTGTGTGTGTGTGTGTGTGTGTGTGTGTGTGTGTCTGTCTGTCTGTCTGTCTGTCTGTCTGTCTGTCTGTGTCTGTGTCTGTGTCTGTGTGTGTGTGTGTGTGTGTGTGTGTGTGTGTGTGTGTGTGTGTGTGTGTCTGTGTGTGCAGTGGTGTGGTGGGGAGCGGGCCATTTGTCTTGTAAGGAAACAATTAAGGAGCGACCCGACTGCCCACCAAAAATGATCCATTGATTCCACGTGGCAACATTTCAATATTTACATGACCAGGGGTACAAGGGCGTAAGGCACAAGATTTATGTTTTTGTATCTGCCTCTGTCTATCTATCTATCTGTCTATCTATCTATCTATCTATCTATCTATCTATCTGCCTGTCTCTATATGTCTATCAGTCTACTTCTCCACAGAGTCAGAGGATCTATGTATTTAAGCAATTATGTATCATTGAATGCATGTATGTTTGCGTATTAAATCAGAGGACCCAAGTTTGTCTCTCCGTCAGTCTATCTATCTGTCTATCGATCTATCTATCTATCTATCTATCTGTCCACGAGGCAGCATTTTAGTATACGCAAAGACCCGTGTTAGACGGGCTTAAGTCAAAGAATCCAGTCATGAAATATACATAAACTCTACATCAGTATATATCCCCCTTCTAAAATTTATATACCTCCTTGTGCCAGACTGAAGTATGTAAATCTAATGGAAATTTGTATATCTTCTCAAATATTCCTCCAGTAAATACTAAGGGGATATATGTTTTTTTTTTTTTGGGGGGGAGAGGGGAGAGGGAGATCGGTTTAGAGATTGTGTGTGTGTGTGTGTGTGTGTGTGTGTGTGTGTGTGTGTGTGTGTGTGTGTGTGTGTGTGTGTGTGTGTGTGTGTGTGTGTGTGTGTGTGTGTGTGTGTGTGTGTGTGTGTGTGTGTGTGTGTGTGTGTGTGTGTGTGTGTGTGTGTGTGTGTGTGTGTGTGTGTGTGTGTGTGTACTGTTTGCATGTTTTTTTTTCATTTATGTGAGGTTATTTGTTTGTTTTTATCTGTTTAAGAATTTTTTAAAAGGATTGGAGAACGATGGAAAATACAGTTATTAATTTGGTTTATGTGTCTGGAGGATATTGTCATTTTTCTTTGTGTGGCGGTATTTTTCTTTGTGTCTTGGAGGTATATTTATGTATTTCATTGATCTGCCTTTTCCTTTAATCTGTATTGTCGACATATTATTTTTTTTCTGTCTGTTACGGATATCGGTTAGTTTTTACGTGTATGTTTGTGTGTGTGTGTGTGTGTGTGTGTGTGTGTGTGTGTGTGTGTCTGTGGGATATATATTAATTTTGTGTTTATGTTTTTTTCCGTGTTGTTGAGGAGGAAAAATGTGTGTGGTTTAGGCCTGTATTGTCAAAGGAGGGAAGGGATGGAGGAAGGGAGGTAGGGAGGACGGGAGGGAGATTAAATTAGAATATATTGTTTGGTTCTTATGCTTTCCTGCCGCCCCGCCCGCCCGTCCTGAGTCTGAGGCCCAGTCAGGAAGCCACAGCCCGCCAGATAGTCAGCAGCCCTGTGGTAGCCTCAGCACTCTTCAGCTAAGCAGTGAAATAGCGTCATTGTAATGGTAGTTTAAACAATCCAGCCTCCTTATGGTCGCCTGCAATAAGATGTGGTAGCTTAGAGGACTGCGAAGGAAAGCAGTGAGTAATTTCAGATCTGAAGTAAGTTTAGCCGAATCAACTCTGGACATTCAGGCCGCAGTACTTTCCGTCTTTCATACCTCAACCCAACTTGGATATTTACTTCAGTGACAATAGTGACAGAAGAGAGAGTGTGGGAGGGAAAGATAGATATGTAGTTAGATAGATAAAGAGGTGAAATGGCAAGCCTATATATTAACATTAATATTCAAAAATTTTATTTCAGGTAAACTATGCATTCCTAGACCACTGAGTCAGCACCCATGTAGGGAGAGCCAGGGTCAACAGGCAGAGGTAGTTTAAGTCATCCCGTCTTTGTTTCCAATCACCACTAGACCTTTAGACAGGATCTCGATACTCCAGACTCTTTGCATATAAACTGAAATAGGGACCTGGGTCTGTAAAGCGACGGTTGCGTATCAAATTCTGGGGAATGTTTAATGAGTGCCTTTAATTCTTTTTTTTTTTCTTGGTCACATTATTCTTTTATTCTCTTCACAGCGATGACGTTTTCGTTTATTTTTTTCGATAAGACTTCTCGAGTTGAATTATAGCCGTCATTAACCCCGTCAATACGGCTGGTTTTACTGATCTGGATAAAAGTGTACGGATGTGGGGAAAAATATACAAAAACACGTGATCATTCTGGGTAGTTTGTTCCATATTTACTGTGCTTCTTCTTCTCCCTGTTTTTACGTTGCCATCCCTTACCCCTCCCTCCCACCAACCCCACCCCCTTCCTTTCGCTCCCCTCCCCTCCCCTCATTTTACCCGTCCCCCTCTACCCATTATCATCCCTTCACCATCTCTCAATCTTCCTTCAGTCCTTTCCACTTTCTCTCTCTCTCTCTCTCTCTCTCTCTCTCTTTATCCCTCCCTTTCACCATATTCCAATCCTTCTTGCATCCCGTACCCTCTCTACCTCCTTCAATTCTTTTTTCCCTTTCCCCTCTCCCTTTGTTTTCCCATCCTGTGTACCATCTTCTTTCCTTCTCTCCCCTTCCATCCCTTTTCCTCTTTATCTTCCTCTATCTTTTTTCTCTCTTTTTCCCCCGCCTTCCCCTCTTCCTCTCTCCATCCATTCCCCTCTCCAACTCCTTCCTCCCATTCCTTCTTCACTCCATCTTCCCCCTTCCATCCCTTCCCCTTACCCTCCTTCCCCCTCCTCATCCCTCTCCCCCGGCTCAACCTCAGAAGGCGAGAGGATTGATCATGTAAACGATTAACCACGGGATATATTGATCTCCACGCTCTTCTGTTCTCTTCTCCCTCGCGAATACCAATGCTTTCTTAACACAGGCGGCGTTTTACGAAGGGAATCTTGATCTGTGATAGTCAAGCATTAGAAGTGAAAGCGTAAGAGAGACAAATTTTAAACCTTCAGCCACGTAGGTATTCTCACAGATGAATAAAACCGTCTGGTATTGGGCAAAACAAAGCACCTACATAAGGCCATCAGTGGGAAGGTACTATCGGTTAACTAATTAAGGGTAATCGAGGTGGAACTGGAGATAATAGGACAAATGAGAGACAGCAGAGACGTAAAATAAACCAGCCAAATTTCTACGTACTTCTCATGAGAGGGGAACATACGATTTTTCTTCCATCTTCTTACTTTTTCCAGGCGATTTTACCCATGTCAGGAGAGCATGAGAATAGTGAAGGGGCTATTGAAGGTTTTAGTCAATCCCTCCAGGTTGAAATGTCTCTGCTGGGAGGAGAATAATCGTCTGGAGTGAGCAAGAGTGAAATCAGTACGTCAATGGGCTGAAGTAGTTAATGCCTTGGTACTTACTTCATTGTTTACATTAAGAATCCAAGTTTTCAGTCGTTCTTTATTTTCTGATCCCATATTCGTTCTTAACTTATCTCTCTCTCTCTCTCTCTCTCTCTCTCTCTCTCTCTCTCTCTCTCTCTCTCTCTCTCTCTCTCTCTTCATGACCTGCTTCTCTTTTCTCCTATTTTCCTTCGCTTACCCGTCTGCTTTACTTCCCTCTATCTTTCTTCTTCCTTTCATATCTCTTCTATCTCCTGATCCGCTTTTCCTTCATGTTTTTTTATTGTTTCCTATCCCTCTTTCTCTTCATCTGTCCCCGCCTCCCTCAGCTTTCTCCTCCTCCCCCTCTTCCTCTTCAGATTTGTGTTTGCTTCTCCTTTATTCTTTTTTCCATACTCCTCACTCTTTCCCCTCTCTCCGTCTATCCCTTTCTTCCTCTTTACCTCTCTCCCCTCTCTCTCCCCCTCTTTCCTCTTCTGCTTCTCCTCCTCCCTTGCACTCTTCCTCCTCCCCTCCCCCCCCATCTTTCCTACTCCTCCTCCCTCCCATACCTCTCTCCCTACCCACTCCCTCTCCCCTCGTCTGCTTCTCCCCTCTTTCCCCTCGGCCATTACTCCTCCCCCCATTATGACTTTCTTAGTCATCCACTTTTTTCTCTCTCACATATTTCTCTTTTCATTTTCTGCTTTTGTTTCCTCCCTGTTCATATGATTCTTCTTTTGTTTCTTTTTTTTCTTTTTCTTTTTTTATTCAACCTTAAATTTTCTTATCGTCTTTTTTGGGTACTTCAGTTTTTTATGCGTTTTTGTTTCATAATGTTCTTTCAGTACAGTTTTCTTTGTATTTGTTGTCAGATATATTTGTTTTTCTGTTGTTCCCTTAGTTTTGATGTGTTCGGTTTTATTTAATTATCTGTTTTTTTTTTCTTTCTATGGTGTTTCTATGGTTTTTTTATTTCTTCATATATCTTTACTTTCTATCATTATTTTTCTCACTTTTTTTCAAACGGTACAACATTTATGGGAATCCTACCTAACTTCCTCTACGTCTTCCCCCAAAACATTATTTTTTTCTTGCTTCTTTCCTATTTTTTCCACCCCTTATGAACTCCCATTATTTCCCATTATTCTCTGGTTATCGTGTTCTCCCATTACTCTCCCCATTTATTGTTATGTCCTGCGTGTTAGATATCTGAGTATTTTAGAACCAAATTATTTCTCTCTCTCTCTCTCTCTCTCTCTCTCTCTCTCTCTCTCTCTCTCTCTCTCTCTCTCTCTCTCTCTCTCTCTCTCTCTCTCTCTCTCTCTCTCTCTCTCTCTCTCTCTCTCTCTCATCTTCTGTTAACATCTCCTCCCTGTCATATTTCTTTATCTACCCATCATCTTTTCCTTTCCTCTCCCTCTTCTTCTCTCCACTCCCTTCCCCCTCTCCTTCCTCTTCCCCTTTCCTCCCTCTTCCTCTTCCTTTCTCCTCCCCCTTCCCCTTTCTTCCCCCTCCCCTCTCCTCCCCCTCCCCTCTCCTCCCTCCCATACAGTCAGGAGGGGGATCGGGGTTTGGTGGGTACAGTACATTACACAGTTTTCATTACGCTGGCCACCGCGGAACCAGATTAACATTGATTCCCTTATGATGGATATGTGTGTGTGTGTGTGTGTGTGTGTGTGTGTGTGTGTGTGTGTGTGTGTGTGTGTGTGTGTGTGTGTGTGTGTGTGTGTGTGTGTGTGTGTGTGTGTGTGTGTGTGTGTGTGTGTGTGTGTGTGTGTGTGTGTGTGTGTGATGATATTCTTGTCTAGATTTAGGGACATTGGCTTCCAGTCAACGACATTTTCTTTTATGTATCGTCAAGAAATCCATCATCCTTCTGTAGACTGATTACCAGCTCCCAGTGAGAGAGAGAGAGAGAGAGAGAGAGAGAGAGAGAGAGAGAGAGAGAGAGAGAGACATACTTATTATTAAAAAAAAAAGTTACCTTGATAAGGGCTTGTCTTTTTGGCCAGACTACTAAAAGCAAACATCTGTCTGAAAAAAAGTAAGGAAAATCGTGCACAACGCCTGAAGAAAAGGGTACGATAAATAACATCATAGCAAAACAATCAGCCTATATATGCCTCAGAACGCAAGCAGAAAAATAATGACACAATAAAGCCATAACCACTTCCAATGAAACCACCACTATAAATTAAGCAGTAAAATAATGCCACTGAAGGTGATAATTATCCCTTTTCATCCAGTTTCTAAAATCTGTATAAGTTATACAATAAAATCACTAAAAAAAAATTGCACCAAAAGCTAAATAACAGCGTAATGTCACTAAAAAAAACATTACTGTCTCCGGCACTACCCACACAATAGTACATTATCACTATAAAAGTAACAATAAACTCTTCCACCCATGCTCTCTGCAGTAACTTACAGTAGGTAACTCCCCACCCTCTCTCTTTCTCTCTCTCTCTCTCTGTTTAGGCTCCCGGGGTGAATGAGGAGGACGAGTATATTTGCTGAGTGTATAATTTCCTTGTAGGTGTAATCCAGAGGGGGGCGAAGGGTGGGGTGGAGGGGAACAAGGTGCGTAGGGGGACACGATGGGGGGCGTAGGGGGTCCGAGAGGAGGGGGCGTAAGGGGGTCAGGAGGGGGGACTAAGGTAATTTACGTTTCTCCGAGGGGGCCCACCCGTAGCGGAGGACGTACCCACCGACAACAACTTCCTAGGTAATATATGAGTGCTAAATCTCCACCCAGGGTCACACGACGGAGGGGAAGAAGGGGGAGACCGAGAAAAGGGTGGTTAGTAAGATGAGTAGACCGAGGAAAGGATGGTTAGTGGAAGAGTGACCGAAAAAGCGGTGGTTAGTTGAAGGGGGAGACCGAGGAAGGGGAAGTGGGAGTGAAAGATTGGGGAGACCTACAAAGGGATGGTTGATGGGAGACTTAGAAAGGGATGGTTGATGGAAGACCTAGAGAGGGGTGGATGATGAGGGAAGAAGGAGGAGGAAGAGGGATGAAACTATGAAGGAGTGCTGCAATAAACTGAGGAAGAAAGAGACGACGGGATAGTGGGAAATGCAGAGGAAGGGGAAGACTAAAGGAGGGCTGGTGAGTGAGGAAGGAGGAGGAAAAAAGAGGAGGAGTAGGTTGCTGGGGAAGAAGGAGGGGGACTCTGAGAAAGAAGACTTCTCCTATGGCTTTACCCTTTTTGGAGGAAGAGATGGTGGGAAGTGAAGGAGTAGAGACCGAGAAAAGGGTGGGTGCAGGGTAGAAGGAGGAGGTGAACAAGAAAGGTGTGGGCGAGAGAGGTGGGGGGGAGAGCCAGGAGAGACCGAGAAAAAGAAATGAAAATGCAAGTTAAAGGGAGGGATTTTTCACGCGTGCCGCCGTCATTATTTTCAAGCCTAATCCTCCCTCCCCCAGACGCTCTCTCTCTCTCTCTCTCTCTCTCTCTCTCTCTCTCTCTCTCTCTCTCTCTGCGGTTTATTTATTATAGGGTTGTTTTGCAGTGTGTGTCTGTGTGTGTGTGTTTTTTTTACTTAATTGTTATCTTCTGCATCTTTTCTTTTCCCAGCATTAATACACACACACACACACACACACACACACACACACACACACACACACACACACACACATATATATATATATATATATATATATATATATATATATATATATATATATATATATATATATATATACACACACACAGACACAGACACACACGCTGTATATGTATATTTATATTCCTAGCTCTCTCCACCTTCCCCACTTTCCCCCAACCATTCTCACTTCCTTCTTCTTCATCATCCACCCATCCATCCATCTCTTTCCTTTCCTTCTCCTCTTCCCACTCCCCCTTCCATTCTCACTTACTGCTATCTCTGCCATCCATCCATTTATCCTTCCATCCATTTCTTTCCTATCCCTCTCCACCTCCCACTCCCTCTTCCATTCTCACTTACTGCAATCTCCACCATCATCCATCCATCCATCCATCCACCCATCCATCCAACTCTTTCCTATCCGTCTCCACCTCGCACTCCCCCTTCCATTCTCACTTCCTGCTGTCTCCTCCATCTTTTATCCCCCCGTGTGGCATCAAGTGACCAGCCTGCGTGACCGTGCCAATGAGCGCCGTGTTTGTCCTCTGTGGCTAATCGTCCTTTCCAGTCGCCCCCTCAGTTTTGTCCGACAGTTATGCAATTATTTAATGTGAGTGTCTCTTCTTTCCCGGCTACCCGACTTTTTGCTTTTGTGTCTCGTTCTGTCGTTAAACACGCTCGCTCTTCATGTCGCCGGCCATTATGACGTGAGATGATGTTTTTTGTCGCTAGTGTTTAACATTCGGGTACGGTGATGTTTATTCTGTATTTTCCACTCGGGAACAGTGACGTCTATCTGTTACGGTCACTGTTATGTTATTCATTCTGGTAAGGTGACATCTGTTTTAATTTATTCACTTAAGTACGGTGACGTCAGTACCATATTATTCACTCTGGTAGGTGACATCTGTGTTATATGATTTAGTCTGGTACGGTGACACCTGTGCTGTATTATTTGTTCTGGTACGGTGAGGTCTTTTCTGTGATATTCTTTTGCTGTCTTCAAGCTATTTTACGCACCTTAACTCTTTAGAGGACAGATACCAATTCAGTAACTATTTTTGGATACTGCCATACACTTATTTTAGCCAAGTTAACCTCCATTCTTTTAGCAACAGTAAAATTAAAAAGACATAATATCAGTCAAGGGGCTCAGTTATTCTGCTCTTTTTACTCTAACTTGGCCTAAAACTACCATTTCTCCATCACGAATACTGCTTTGTAACGAAAAATTAACACTAGAATATGATGCCAGTCATGAAGGAGTGCTATGGAAATGATGTAGAGCCACAGTATTGTCTTATTCTATCATTGAGCTACGTGGAATGAGTTGCAGAAGGTTAATAATCTGGGCCAGGTTAAGGTAAACAGACTACAACACCGAAACTAATCAACCTGATACCGACTACAGCGTTATAGCTCCATAAAACAGACAGTAATACCGACTACAGTACCGACCAGAACACTGACTGTAGCACCGAAACTAGACGACTAAATTACCCAAACAAATTCTTCAGTCGTTACTCTGACAACTGCCCACACTCCCCAGTTCTTGACAAGGTGTTGGATTGAAGCAGTCTTTTTTTCTGTTCACCCATCACCTTTTCGATTATTGTCAATACTTCATCTTTCACCTACATTATTCTCACCACAGGTACTCTTTACCCATTCGTACTTCGACATCATGAAAAAGGGTGATTTCCGGCTACCACTCTCCTTCCGTGTAAAAATTTCTATGCTGCGGTAAACTTCATTTAGACCGTTGTATTTAGTTTTATTTACGACTGTTGTACTGTAACTTTCTTCAAGCCATGAAATCTGTAGTGAGCTTAGAATAATTACCCAGCTGTAACCGGAACACATACTAAAACCGTCATCGTACTGATGGAGCTCAGCACATTCTTCATTGTCTTCTTTTATTAACACGTTTTTCTTCTCTTATCAGTACTTCATTCCTCATTGTACAACACCCCTTTTCCTCACCCATCAGCACCCTTTCATCTCCAGTGAGCATCAAATGCATGCACACACTCCCTTCGTTAGACTGGCGATCAGAGTGCAGACTCAGCTATCTTGACATCACAGTCACTGATGAAAAAATGTGACAGGGAAACTGATTTTAAAAAGTAACCCGAAGAGGTGAGGGATACACACCAAACAGCTCTTTTGTTCTTTTTCACGGGCCATTTTTTTTTTCCCCCACCCACCTAGTCTGTCGCAGCGATGTTCGTGGAAATGCGACAATCACTCCCTTTCCTGGAATTCACCTGGAGGGCCTGGACACCACATGAAAGGAGAAGCGCACCACCTATTGCAGATGCTATTGTTGCTGCCTCACCTTCCTTGTCTCTCTCAATCTCGTCGGTCCCTCTGCCCCTTTTCTCATATTCCTTCCTTTCTCCTTTATGTTGTCAGCCTTCCTGTCTGAAAAAATATATATATATATATATATATATATATATATATATATATATATATATATATATATATATATATGTATATATATATATACGTTATCCAGAGGATTTAAATGGGTAAGAGATATTAGAAGCTTCAAAGAACACCTCCACGCTAATCCTCTTATGCTTCAACATACTAATTAACGCTCACACACACACACACACACACACACACACACACACTTTCAGCCCTTCGGATCTCAGTTGTCCTGAATAAAATCGTCTGGCGTTAGCAAGGACGGATCGGAAAACACATTCGCTGACTGTGGGGGTTAATGAAGACGGTTTCATATCCCATTACCTCGAGGGGTCATTCCTAAGCTAAAGAGTAAGAGCCAGAAAAAAGAAAGAAACTCATGATCCTCTATGATCAATTACACAGACGAGACAGCCAATTACACGCAATGCAGGAACTTATCTAAGCATCCTTCAGACACACTAACATTGAACTACACATCCTCAACACACCTTTACTGTATTCCTGCTTCACACCTGTCTGCAAACTCCTGCGCTCCTATATAAACACTTGCACCTCTACATAAAGTCCTTTGCTCCAATCTAAACTACACCTTCATGTAAGCTCGTACACCGTACATAATCTACACTACACCCTCTGTCAGTGCCTACACCCATATAAGATTTCCAATATTTCTCTATATAAATGCACATCCATATAAGCTCCTAAATCTCACATTTATCTGTAAACTGCATCCCTACATAAACTACACTTATATAAACTCCCACAATTTTCTGTAAACTCCAAGTCTATGTAAACTCCTATTCCTCCGTCTGGTTTTCGTATTTCTGTCTTTCATACCCGCACTTTCTCCTCTCTTTCATTCCATTCCTCTTGCTTTACCACCCAGTTGATTTTCGTTTTCTTACTACTTTCCATTTACTCTTTATTTTCGTCTCATGGTCACTCTTACCTTTCTCACTTGCTTTCATATTTACCTTTTCTATATCATGTTTTTATCTGTCACTTTTTTTTCGTAAATTCTTTCTTTTTTCTCTTTTTCTCATCTCCCCCCAGTCTTTTTTCCCTAATTCTTGCTTCTCTATTCAGTCTTTTCTGCCTCTTCACTTTATTTGCCATTAACTTTATATATTTTTTTTCTTATAATTATTTGGTGTTCTCCTTGTCTCTTGAGTCTTTTCCCCTATCTTCAATTTCCTCACTTTATTGCACTCCCTCATTAGTAACCACTTTCTTTTTACGTTGTCTCCTAACTCCTCCTACCCTCCCATCCCTCTCCTTCACTCCCCCTCCCTCTTAGCTCTTTTCCTCTCCGTTTTATCTTTTCCATCCTCTGATTCCCTCCTCTCGCCTCTCTTCCTTCCGTCTCTCACTCCCGTCCCCAGTCCTCCCTACCTACTGCTCTCCACCTCTGTCTTCTCTACCATTCTACCCTCTCATTCATCCCTGCAATGTTTAGCCTTCCCCTTCTTTCTTTCTTTTTTTATCTTCTTCCATTTTCTCTTTCCTTGTTCTCTCACCTCTCCATCTCCTTCATTTCCCCCTCGTTTGTTCTTCTACCTCTTCTGTATCCTCTCTTCCCTCTTTTTCTTTTTTTTCGTTTTCTCCACCCCATCCTTTCTACTACTAACCTTCTACTTATTTATTCTCATTATTTTTTTCTCGTTTCCCTCTCCTTCCTCCTCCCTTTCTACTCCTTTCCCCTCCCTCCTCTTCTTCTCCACCATCTTGCCGATCCCCTCTTCTACCCCCATTTTTCCTCCTTTCAACCGCCTACACTCCTTTCCTCTCTCTTCCCTCTTCCTCCCTTTCTTTTTCCCGTGTTTCTTTTCCCCCTGTCTCTCCCCTTCCCGCCTTCTTCCCGTCCTCAGTTTCCTTTCCCCTCCCTTTTTCCTCCTCTCCCCTTCCCCTCCCTCTCTCCACTCCCCCTCTCCCCTCTCTCTTCTCCCCCTCCTTCTCTTCTCTCCTCTCTCCCCCTCGATTGATTCATCAGGCAGTATGGAGGTGAGGCGGTGAGATCAAAGACTTCATTACCTGTTCGGGCGCGTGACAGAGCTACAGTCTTCTCTCACTCCCTCCCTTCCTCCCTTCGTCTCCCTTCTTCCCTCATTCCTCTCTCCCTCCTTCCCTCACTCCTCTCTCCCTCCCCGCCCCCCTCCCTGTCTTCCTCATTCTTCTCTCTTCCTTCCTCACCTCTCCCCCTCTTGCTCCTAATACTCCCTCACATTTTTCTCCTGCTCCCTCCCTCCCTCATTCCTTTCTCCTGCTCCCTTCCTCCCTCATTCCTTTCTCCTGATCCCTTCCTCCCTCATTCCTTTCTCCTGCTCCCTCCCTCCCTCACCCCTCTCTCCTGCACCCCCCCCTTTTCTCCCTCCCTTTTGCTCCTCACTCCCTCATATTTATTCACCCGTAACTCTCCCCGCCCCCCCCTCCTCTCCCTCACTTTTCGTCTTCCTCTCCTTCGTTATCTCTGTTACCTTTCACTTTCTTTTCTCTTATTCTTCTCCCCTTCTAACCACCCCATGTTTTTCTCTCCTTGCTTCACCCTGGTCACTCTGTCCTAATTCTCTCTCACTTCTTTCCTCATCTCTCACTTTTTCTCCTCGCCATGCCTCTCCCTCCTCGTCCTCTCCTTCACATCTTTTCTTCCTCATTCCTACTCTCTCCCTAAGTGATATTCGAGCCGTGGGTACTGCTGACTTTAAGGTGAAAAAGAAGACACTGTACTGTACAATGATGGATAGTACATGACCTCAGACTTCTCGCCTTTGTGTGTGTGTGTGTGTGTGTGAGAGAGAGAGAGAGAGAGAGAGAGAGAGAGAGAGAGAGAGAGAGGGAGAGAGAGAGAGAGAGAGAGTAAGAGAGACAGTCCTCCTTCCTACCTCTTGAAAACTCTACCCCCCCCCCACACACACATATTATTGTGCTCCTCAGCCTTTCACACATTCCCTCCTCAGTGACGACCCTCTTCTTCCCCTGCCTCGCCTCCTATGAGCCCTATTCAGCCCCCTTCATGCCCCTCTTCTCCCTTGTCCTTTTCCCTGTAGCTGTGGTGGGCGATTCTGGGTGGTACGGTTTTGGAGACGTCTCTCTCTCTCTCTCTCTCTCTCTCTCTCTCTCTCTCTCTCTCTCTCTCTCTCTCTCTCTCTCTCTCTCAGTTTTTGTATTTAAAGGTACTAGTTCATATATGGAAAAACTCCAAAAGCAAACAGCAAATATGAAAGTTTGCATGAGTGTCTCCTTCGTCAAAACGCTGGAAAAAACAATTTCAGAATCGGCATTAGTTCATTTCGAGATAAAACTTATTATATTATGTTTAAAAGTCTGCTTGAAAATAGCTATTGGATATAATAGCGAGAAACCTCACTAGAAGACTGTGATGTAGAGGAAACACACACACACACACACACACACACACACACACACCATGACGCTTGAGGATTTATATGCTTACCAATATTTAAAGTCGGAGGTGATTTATGTCCCTCGCTCCGTCAAGCAGGTACTGGTGTGTGTGTGTGTGTGTGTGTGTGTGTGTGTGTGTGTGTGTGTGTGTGTGTGTGTGTGAGTATTAAATCTATTCATGTGTTACGTTGTTTTATTTGTGTACTTCTTGATTTATATTATTTGGACGATATTTTTGTTCGTTTGTCTTTGTGTGTGTGAGTATATAGTACACACACACACACACACACACACACACACACACACACACACACACACACACACACACACACACACACACACACACACACCTGCTTGTTGTTTGTTTCAGCTGGTCTAATATCTGAGTATGTATGTGTGCACAAGTTGGTCTGTATGTTTCTGTTGCAAATCTTCGTGTTATTTGTTTTCTGTCAGTTATTTTTGTGCAGGCTATGTGTGTGTGTGTGTGTGTGTGTGTGTGTGTGTGTGTGTGTGTGTGTGTGTGTGTGTGTGTGTGTGTGTGTGTGTGTGTGTGTGTGTGTGTGTGTGCATAAGTAATCTCACTTCCCCTTTCTTGTGGTATTTACTTAACATTAATATTCCCTCCCTTTCCTTTCTCTCTTTAAGTCCACTTCTCAGCTCTCTGTCTGTCTGTCTGTCTGTCTGTCTGTCTCTCTCTCTCTCTCTCTCTCTCTCTCTCTCTCTCTCTCTCTCTCTCTCTCTCTCTCTCTTTATCTTTCTATCTAAGTATCTGTCTGTCTGTGTAATCTGACTTTCTAATTAAATAATACGGTAAACTATGTAACTCTAACTCTTTGATATAATTCTCTCTACCTAATCCTACCCTAACCTCCCACCTGTCTTCCCTAATCTACCCTAACCTCCCTCCTCTCTTCCTTAATCTTACCCTAACCTCCCTCCTCTCTTCCCTAATCTTACCCTAACCTCCAACCTCTCTTCCCTAATTCTACCCTAACCTCCCATCTCTCTTCCCTAATCTACCCTAACCTCCCTCCTCTCTTCCCTAATCCTATACTAACCTCCTTTCTTCCCTAATCCTACCCTAACCTCCCTCCTCTCTTCCCAAATCCTACCCTAACCTCCCTCCTCTCTTCCCTAATCCCACCCTAACCTCCCTCCTCTCTTCTCCCACCCGCCTCCTCCCCACCCCCATCGTCTCGCCCCCTGCCGCCCGCCACCCACCTTTTCCGCAGAATCCTGACATGTCACTTGAACGTTTTTGCCACCTCGATTTTCCGCCGCTTTGGCCTGGAAAAATCACAAATGAGCCGAATAAGTGAGGATGATGACGCGGCCCAAATACCTGTTCGTAGGCCTTTGTTTTCGGCTACACACCTGTCCATTCTCAACTTTTTTTTTTTTTTAATCCACATTGCTGTCCAACCACAATTTTTATTTTATTTCTTAATTCTTTCCACCCGTTTTCTCATTTATTCCCGAATCTAACCTAAAAGTTCGAGGGAGATTTTTTTTTTATCGCATTATTTTTATATCGCGTAGTACAGTGGCGTCTTTGTAATTTTATTCTTGCCAAACAGCTTGATCCACCCTATTCCTCTGTTGGTGTCCTGAGATACAACTATAAAGTCGTCAGTCTTCTGGGGGTCCAGCTGGACTTCATAATAAATTTATCTCTAACAAGGTTATTGGTCCATGAAGTTTTCCGTTTTGGAAGGAATCTCTTGTGTGTCTGTCATGTTGCCATTCGATAGTTGTAGCGTATTGGGTAGAAATATATTTAGAAAAACATACTTACCTTCCTTAATGAACAAATATTTCTTTCTTTGTGTAAATAACCTGCAATTATATAGTGTATACACACTCCCAGTGTGGGAAACATATTTCTATAGAAGACAGTCATATGCTCAGCATTTCAAACAAATCAGATACAATAACTTTGGGGGGGAGGGGGTTCTAGGTGAATCCCTCATTTAAAAAGCATTTTAATGTTTTACTGCTTTAATATCATGAACGAGCACTGCAGTATAGCTGTATTTGGTAAAATGAAATGGGTCTGATACTAGCAAAATGTTACACATGTAATGATATTAGAGAATTCACCAGTTTCGATGGGTTATATAGGTTAGACTCATCATACCAAG
The DNA here is from genome assembly GCF_032717465.1 of Coenobita brevimanus. Taxonomy (NCBI): domain Eukaryota; kingdom Metazoa; phylum Arthropoda; class Malacostraca; order Decapoda; family Coenobitidae; genus Coenobita; species Coenobita brevimanus. Next base: position 14,430,396 of record NC_137019.1, read on the forward strand.
TGCAATTGCACGAACCCCTTCACCACGAGAAGTCTCCGAGGGTAAATAAAAACCTTTAGTAGTTGTTTCCTCAAAGCTAAATAAAATCCCTTTGTAATAATTAGCTAAAAATTGTAATCGAACTGAATGGGGTGAGGTGAAAATTTTTTTAACCCTCCCAGCCACGAAAAATCTCTCCTAAGCTAAATGAAATGTTTGGTGTTGTCAAGAATAATCCAAAAAGAACAACAACATCATAAAGAGGCTAAAACGACTTACTTTCTATTAAAGCTTGCTTCTGTCAGACAAGTGAACTTACCTAAGGATAGATGCTTCGACCTGGAGTGTTAGATAAAGCCTTCATTAATTCAGCACGGGTGTTCTTCTAAGCTAAATACAGTACAGTCGTTCGTGGGTATCCGGAATGAAATTAAAGGTATGTCATTGGGGTGAAGAAGTTAAGGGTGATGTTGAGATTAGACACATTCTCCCCTAATCTCTTCAGTGAGATGACGTATTTCTGTATTTCATTTTTGCTATCCTCAGACGACTGAAGGGGTTGACCACTCGTGATGCTCTTGCTTGAAGATGTGATTACAGGTACACGAAAGCTCTTAGGGATTTTTTTTTTTTTTTTTTTTTTTTTATCGTTCGTACGCACGTTTCACTGCCGTAAAAGATAATGCAGTTTGCCCATGAAGTCCTTCTGGGTTCACAAAAATATATATTGCTTGTAAATGGCGAAACCCAATTTGAAATATATCTTTATTTTTCCATAAAGAGGAATAACTTTCTTTTTGACTTTTAATTCTGCATCTCTGTATAATTATTGAGCCGATTATACACAATGAATTGATGTAGATCCAGAGGGATTTTGTGATACTGAATTCTTTGTCACTATTTTCCTTTTATCATGTCTTTGTATTACTGCAGGAAAAAAAAAAAAAGTCTGTCTGGCTTGGCGAGACCAGTGCTTTCCTTCCCTGGCCGACCCCTCTGACTCCGGGACAGATAATAAGATTCTCAGTCCTCCCCTCCCCCCCACGCCCCGCCCTTCACTCGCCTCCCAGCCTCCTTGATTTCCATATCTCCGAAAAGAGAGAGGAGGGAGGGAGGACGTAGGGGGTAAAAGTTCCGAAAATCGACACAGCAATTTTCATGCAAATGTGAGTTTTGGCAAGGATTTCCCTCCCCTCCCCCACCCTCCTTCCTCACCCGTCCCTCAGTCTTCACTCTTGTTGAAGTTGTCCCTAATCCTTCCCCCGCCCCAAGTTTGATCCCTTCCCCTTCCCCCCTCCCTGTCATCCTTGCCCCCACGTCAACACAAACCTGAACCTTCGACCTGATAAAAGTCTGCAATTTTGGAGGAAGCGTTGTCGAAAGGTCATGCACCTTTCATTTTCTTTATTTTTTTCCCCTCACTGCTGGAAATTCAAGCTGAGATAACAGAGACAATTCTAGTGAGAGTAACACATGAACGTAATAAGAGTTTAGTAACAACTAGAACATTGTAAAGAGAAAACGATCGATTTCCATGTACTTTGGTTGAAATCATGTTGCCACTACTGTTGATAAATGACATGTTTCTTTGCATACTATGGCTGAAATTATAGAAACAGTATTATTGATAAGTGGCAGAAGAAGGCATTAACAATTTGTTTTAAATTGATAATAATTTATAGGTGAATAATTATCTTTTAAAGGCTAAATTTGCTCAACAAGCGGAGGTTCAAAGATCGCTAATGCGGTGTAATATGCAGAGGAATAAACCCTTGGGTGTGAGGGTACAAACCAAAGACTAATTAAGGAGACCATTTACATACATGCCTCTTCCTTCTTCTTTCACGCACCTTCTTTCTTTCTCTCTGGCTTATATTCTTGTAGGCTTAGAAGATTTCTCAACTCTTTTCCTCAGCGATTTGTTTATTTGCACATCCTCTCTGATATTTTCTTGTATGCTATATGGAGACTTTGTCGAAATGAAGCAGATATAAATACCATACAAGGGGTAAAGTTAGTCGCAGTGTACAAAATAAATCGCTAAGGGAATGGTGCGACATAATTTCTCCTGCAAACGAGTATACAACTAATCAACATCCTCTTTCCTTCTCCTTGCTTGGGTTCCTCTCGTCCACTGCCTCCTTCCCATCCACGGCTAATTTATACTGTTGGGTCAGGCTGAGCAGGCGGATGTGATGCAGTGAGTCAGGAGAGGGATGTGACGCGAAAGGGAATGTGGCAGAGCAGGTACAATGTCCGGGTGTGGAGATTGCAGGTGACAGGGTAGGGCAGGGATATGACGAAGCAGAGAATGCGACAGAGTAGGTAAATTATCTGGATATTTAGGCTACAGGTTGCGACAGAAACGATTATTTACCGTACGGATACGCAATTCATTTCTTGATCATCTCTCATTATCCACTGTTATTTTTGTTACTCGTACTCTTTCTTGGAAAAATTACAACACTTCTCTTGCAAAATCAGTTTCACAGAGTCTGAGTGTGTTGAAATGATCGCGTGCTTCATGTAACGTTGTGCATTTACCAACTGTGGAGGAACCTCAATCGCCTCTTGTGAGGCATATAGCTCTAACGTGCGGGAGAGTCATCACAAACTCTTCCAAATTAGGTGAAATCAAATGCTTTTCGTTTCCTCAACCCCAATCTACACTCTCTTAATTTAATCTCTCTTTACCATAATGTTGCCTCACTTTCCATATTATGGCTGTTACACTGAATACCGTTTTTCTGATCATCTGCTATTATCCCTTCCCCGATACGACACACAGCATCCGTGTTTTCACATGCTTTCACCCCTTTTCTGCTCCAACTTCCAATTTAAGGATGTGACTGGAGTGTGTGGTCTGACGGGCTTACGAACAGTTAAAAGGTTGTGTTCTGAAGTAAGTGTCCTGTCAAAAATGAAGAGGGCAAGGGAAGTAGGGATGTGACCGGAGGATGTGACGTGATGTGGACAGGTGGGAGGCCGGTAGTTATGTGACGGAGGGAAGAGGATATGATGTGATGTGGACTGGTGGGAAGCGTGTTGGCAGCTACAACCAACGGAGGGGCGTCGAGTCTCGAGTCAAGTTGTGCGACTCCTTTGCAAACTTCGTGACAGGCCGCCCCCTTCCTCCCTCCCTCCCTACCCTCACCCTCACCCTTCCCTCACCCAGCCCCCTCTGTACTTGCTCTCTATCTCCCTTTCTTTCTTTTCATTCCCCTCTCCACTTTTAATTTTTTTTCATTCCTCTTTTTCTTAATTTTTTACCTCTCTCTCTCTCTCTCTCTCTCTCTCTCTCTCTCTCTCTCTCTCTCTCTCTCTCTCTATATATATATATATATATATATATATATATATATATATATTTATATATATATTATATACAGCATGTGTGTGTGTGTGTGTGTGTGTGTGTGTGTGTGTGTGTGTGTGTGTGTGTGTGTGTGTATACAGGTATATAATAATATAGCTTTTTCGCGATTTGTATTCTTGTTTAATTACATGAAATTCGATAAATCACAGCCTAGTTTCCAAACCCTCTTTTCTGCCACTCAGCTTGACATCACCAAACGCGGATCTACCCCTCACCCTCCTTCCCACATCGTCTGTCCCCACCGTCCTCCCCACCCCCTCTGCGATGGTGAGGGGCCGTGACGCTGCCTGCCGCTGCCGTGCCGCCCCTGCCGCACATACCGCCAGAGTTGCCAGCCAATGTTTTTGTTGCCATCGGTTGTCAGCCTGCCTCTTCCGCTGACGTAATGAGAGAAAAGTTCAAGATTGATATGTGCTCTTTTTACGGTTTTCGTACCAACCAAAACAACAGTATTCGTTAGAATTTACGATATTTGAACTGCAGATTGATTAATGTCCCCCGCATGAATTGTATATACGGTATATATATATATATATATATAGAGAGAGAGAGAGAAAGAGAGAGAAATATATACCAGCGTGCTATGCATCCTCAGTGCACATACACTGAATTACTTTACATGTAAAACAGAACTTACCTATAGTAGCTTACTGTTTCGTATTTTTTCTTGCAGATGGCTTGTTATAACATTTGCTTTAAGACAGGCTACCACTTTCATCCTTGCATTAGTACTCTTCCCAAATATTGCCTGCATCAGTCTTAAGTCAGACTCCTGTGCGTGAGTCTTAAAATTGCGTTGGCTTCTTGTGCATGATTACCTAATGCTTCCCCCATCCGCCTTGAGCGCTATGGCCATGCAGTCCCCCTTTCCTTTTTATACTCCTTTCCTCTTCCTTCTGCATACCACTCCCACTTCCTTCTGTATACCACCCCACCTCCCTTCTGTATACCTCTTCCCCTTCCTTCTGTATATATCATTCCCCTTCCTCGTACAGTAATATATATATCCCCTCGCCCTTCCCATTTCGTCTCCATGTCCTCTTTCCTCTGTGCTACCCCCTCCCGTTTCCTCTTCTTTTTCTGTTTCCAGCTCTGTTAAATTTACTTTTCCTTTCAAAGTACCACTAAATGTTCACCAGTTTTACACATTACCTCTTTACCTCACATTTCGTCTGTCTGTCTGTCTATCAGTCTATCTGTCTGTCTGTCTGTCTCTCTGTCTGTCTGTCTGTCTGTCTGTCTGTCTGTCTGTCTGTCTCTCTGTCTCTCTCTCTCTCTCTCTCTCTCTCTCTCTCTCTCTCTCTCTCTCTCTCTCTCTCTCTCTCTCTCTTTTCTGTATGCCTGATTACCTGCCATAACCACCGTGTGTACCTGGCCAGCTCACCTACCCACTATCAATCGACCTGTGGGTAAAGTCTCTTAAAAGCTTGCTGACAGTCTGACCATCTGCGAGAATTGGCAACACTGCTATGGAAGCTGTTTTCTTTTTCCTTCTTTTTTTTTTTTTTAATAGATCCTGGAACTTGGATCTCCGCTCACCTCTTCTCTCTCTATCTCATTCTGTTTTTGTATCTATATGCCACATTATCTACAAATTCTTATAAATTATGTTGGAAAGATGTATATACAGAATTTACGCTTGAATATGTCCTTGTGAATCCTGTATACATACAGAAGTGTATTGAAATGCAGGAATCAAGTAAAAGTCCTCATAAAGTATATTAATCTATAGGCTGTCATTGTTTGCGTGCAGCTAAACTCTATGTCCTTGTTTTTTCGGGATGCTGCTATGAAAGACTCAAGTCCTGTCAGTTCTACAACCATGCAACACTAGCCCCACTGCTTACTCTGTTCTTTCATTTTTTTCCCCCTGTGCTATCGAAACACCGTCCTGTGTAAATCCTGTATCATTATTCCGACGTAGGTGGCCGCCGCAACGCTCTGAGTGCGTCAGTGGGATCTTAAAGTTTATCGTAATATTTTCACGATGGTACTTAAATGCTCGCAAAGGTCGACGAATTGCTGTAGTTGTTTCTCGTTCACCACTCTGTTCAACTGTGTTAGTGAGGAAACGCGTTACTTTTAGGACACCCTGTTACGCATTTTTTTTTTTTTTCATAGTAGAGAGAAGCTTCAGTAAATATATAAAACTTCATCACGCACATAATCAGCGATAGAGACTGCGGGAAGAAGAATGTCTGAGAAATAATAGTATAAAAGGAAGACAGAAAAAGAAGAAATAGGCAAGAATGTGAAGTCATAGAAGAGAAAAAAAATAACAGACAGTGAGGAGGGAGTGAGTGAGTGGAAGAGTTTAGGAGAAAACAAACAGTGGGGGGAAAGGAGATAGAGTCAAAAACAGCCAAAGAGATGGGAGACAGAGAGCAGAAAAGCAGGGAGTGGAGATTGAAAGGGAGGGAGGGAGGGAAGGGAGGAGAGGAGACTGAGAGAGGGGAGAGAAGAAGAAGAGACTGGGAGTAAGAAGGAATGGAGAGAGAAAATATTGAGAGGAAGGGATGGAAAGGAAAAGGGGGTTGGTGGGTGGATGGGTGAGTGGGTGGGAGAGGTGGGTGGGTGGTTGGGTGGGAGAGGTACTGTTGACAACTTGACCATTCATTGACTCCTTGGCAACACTGGCAGGGAAAAAATGGTGACAGGACGGCCATTCATCAGTAGAGATCTGGACGACGCTGTTATGCTGCTGGATATTTGTTCTGCTAATTGAATGATCAACACGGGAGGTGCTTCTCTTTGCTCTCTCCCTCTCTCTCTTTCTCCCGGGGTAGTCTGCTGCTAGTGGTGGATGCTTGTGTGTGTGTGTGTGTGTGTGTGTGTGTGTGTGTGTGTGTGTGTGTGGTTCATATGTCTGTATTTGTTTGTTCCTCTGTGATTCATACAAAATTTTATGAATTAGTGTGAATATATAGCTATATTCATTTCTAATTTTGTGCTTCATTATATCCATGCCAGTTCCCGTAAGCTTAGATAAATGCCATGCGAATGTGTGTGTGTGTGTGTGTGTGTGTGTGTGTGTGTGTGTGTGTGTGTGTGTGTGTGTGTGTGTGTGTGTGCTACCAAACAACAGGAAAATTATCTATCAACAGAAGTATACTGTGTTTTGCTCCCGCCTCTTCAAACCAGAACTATAAATCAAGGCCAGTGTAGACATTTTCATTCATATGTGCTTAAAAAGGAGAGTTTTGTAAGTTTGCTAAATATAAGAAACTTTATTGGAATCATAAGTGTACTGGGTGAATGTCTGTGATTTATTAAGTGCTACTGGGTGTCTGCAGCTGTGTGTGTAGGCGGATTGTGACGAGTGGAATTGTGTGTGTGTGTGTGTGTGTGTGTGTGTGTGTGTGTGTTTTACTCTGAGGACGGGCATATGTGTGTGTGTGTGTGTGTGTGTGTGTGTGTGTGTGTGTGTGTGTGTGTGTGTGTGTGTGTGTGTGTGTGTGTGTGTGTGTGTGTGTGTGTGTGTGTACAGGTAGGAGCGTATGTATGTGTGTATTTAGAGGTATGAGCGTGTGTGTGTGTGTGTGTGTGTGTGTGTGTGTGTGTGTGTGTGTGTGTGTGTGTGTGTGTGTGTGTGTGTGTGTGTGTGTGTGTGTGTACAGGTAGGAGCGTATGTATGTGTGTATTTAGAGGTATGAGCGTGTGTGTGTGTGTGTGTGTGTGTGTGTGTGTGTGTGTGTGTGTGTGTGTGTGTGTGTGTTTAATTATGGGTGTGCATGTTTGAGTATGTGTTTAGTTGCGAACGTGAGCATGTATGCATGACATCGAATATGAGATTCACCACCGTATACTTAGAAGATGAAGTCTCCATCATAGCATGTGCGAATCAAGGTCAGTATTGTACGCTGCTTCAAATGTTCTTAAAATAAGGGTACTCCGGGAATGCGATCTAAAGGCAAATTATGGGAAACAGGTGTGTATGTCTTTTTTTTACTATTTTACTGTGGCACGTGTAATTCACCGGGTCGGTCAGGATCACTTGATGGTGTGTGTGTGTGTGTGTGTGTGTGTGTGTGTGTGTGTGTGTGTGTGTGTGTGTGTGTAGTGGGGGGACGGAGGGAGAAGAAACACCCCTTTCGAAGTCCATCCAAAGAAGAAGAAGAAGAACAGCCTTTAAAAAGATACCCCATAATAATTATAAACCCAGGAGCCCCCACTCCCACATCAGCTCTCCGACACTTATATCCCCCACCCCAGCCCCTGCACCCATCCCACCCTCGCACACCCACATCAGTCCCAACACCCATCCCATTCTCCTCCACAACAATCCCCACACCCATCCCACCCTCCCACACCCACACTAGCCCCCCATCGTGTATCCAATCTGCTCTCAGGCCACATTTATCAAGCTTAATACATTTTCTTCACAGCATTTTATTTACGGCACGGGAAGAGGTCCTCATTTACACGCCGGAGCCCCGATTTTCAAGATGGGACACGCTTAGGGGTTATTCAGTATATTGTTTTTGTGTGTGTGGTCTCGTTTTTGGCGAGTTTGTGTCTTGGAGAAGTTGTGGATGAATAATGACAGTCTTGATTTTGGTGCTCTGTGTGTGTGTGTGTGTGTGTGTGTGTGTGTGTGTGTGTGTGTGTGTGTGTGTGTGTGTGTGTGTGTGTGTGTGTGTGTGTGTGTGTGTGTGTGTGTGTGTGTGTGTGTGTGTGTGTGTGTGTGTGTGTGTGTGTGTGTGTGTGTGTGTGTGTGTGTGTGTGTGTGTGTGTGTGTGTGTGTGTGTGTGTGTGTGTGTGTGTGTGTGTGTGTGTGTGTGTGTGTGTGTGTGTGTGTGTGTGTGTGTGTGTGTGTGTGTGTGTGTGTGTGTGTGTGTGTGTGTGTGTGTGTGTGTGTGTGTGTGTGTGTGTGTGTGTGTGTGTGTGTGTGTGTGTGTGTGTGTGTGTGTGTATATTTATTTTAGGTCCACTGAAATGCTTGAGGTTTTAAGCACGTAGACGTTTTTAATTACCAGGACGAAAATTAGAGCAGTCAGGGGATAAACAACAGAATTTTAGCACTATTACTCCTGTTATCTCTCACTGTCAGCTGAATAAAATAGTCTGATGTTAGCTTGCATAGAATACCAGAATCATCTCGACCATGAGGGATGATTCCAGGCTTAATGATGACAGTATTATCACTCTCAGGTTCAGTCGTTGGGCACAAGCTAGAAAAAGAGTGCTGGAATTGTCCTTACCATGAGAAAGTTATATTACGATATAAGAAAGTAAATAGACCTTCCTTGGGGTGGAAAAGGAGGTCTGGATGATGATGATGATGATGAAATAAATCGCTTGGTAAAGGTGTCTGGGAGCCCCCGAAACCTAGGAGAATACGACCCTTAAGTGACTGGATTGGTGTTTGGATGATAGTGGTGGGACAGTGGGTAGGTGGGTGGATAGGTGTGTGGGTGATGGACGAGTGCAGTGGCTAGATGGGTATTTAATAGAGGTGGGACAGTAGGTGGGTAGGTTGGTGAGTAGGTGGGTGACAGAGGAGAAACAGTGGGTAGGTGGGTGATAGAGGAGGGGCTGTGGGTGGGCAGGTGGGTGGGATGGGCGGTAGGGCGTGGCTGATGAGACAGGTAAAACAGGGTGGGAGTGGAGAGGGGAGGGGTTGATTAGGGATGGAGTTTTGGGGGGAAGTGGTTGATTAGTGAGGGTGAAGGTAGGGAGGTGAGGGGTAGGGGTATTAGCAGAGAGGTGGGATGGGTTGAAGGAACGGACGTATGGAAGTGATTTTATTGTCATTATTATTATTAGTGTTATTATTATTATTATTATTATTATTATTATTATTATTATTATAAGTCTCCGACACTGAGCACCGCCTACTAAGAATAAGGATTGGCGGGGAGGACGGGCGGTAGGTGGCAGGAGGCAGATTAGGTGAATACAAGAGAATGGCAGTATGGATTTAGGTGGGTGGGACAGGGTTGGGTGTGAGGGAGAAGACGGGAATGTTGAGTTGGGTAGGAGATATGAATTTAGGTGGGTGAGATGAGGTGGACTGCAGATCTGATAAGTAAGTGTGATAGATGGCTAGGCGTGAGAGAATTCAAGTCGTTTGGATAGATGGAAGAAATGACAAACTGAGTGGGGGAGATGACAAGAGGGTAGGTGAATTTACTTTAGATGGATGGAGGAGACACTAGCTGGGAGTATATAGGTGGGTAGGGGTGGCTGGGAGTGAGGTTGACAAGTTGGGTGGAAGAGGTGGATGAGGATGCGATATTGACAAATGGTGAGAGAGGCGTGTGGAGAATATGAGAAGGGAACAATAGTGGATGCGATCACAGAGGGAAGGTGTGTGAGTGGGACTGGCGATACTAAGTGGAAGGTGGTGGGATGGATGGGATAGGTGGGGGACTATAGACAGTATAGGACTGGCGATACTAAGTGGGAGGAGGTGGGAGGAGTGAGATAGATGGTGGAGTGGAGATGGATGAGCGAGGTTATTTTGACTGAGTGATGTGGATAAGACAGGTGGATAGCAGGTGGATGGGAGATATTTCTTTAAATGACTGAGGTGGGTGGGGGCAGGTGGCTAATAAAAGGTGTGTGAAAAATTACTTTAGATAGGAGAGACAGGTGCCAGAGGTGACAGGAAGTAGGTGGGGTGAGTGAAGTGGGTGAAATGGTTAAGTGGGAGGATGACATAGATGGGTGGGGGAAGTAAGTAAAATAGGTGGGTGGCATTAGGTGGATGGGGTGGGTGGGATAGGTGGGTGGCAGGTTGGTAGGGCGGCCGTGTTTAAAGCGACCTTGAACTTTTCTCATCCCAGAATTGATGATGTGAGGTAGCTCGCCCCCTGCCACCTACACACCCACTTAATGCCCACCCCCGCCTCCACTTAGTACCCGCCTGCACACCCATGTAATGCCCATCTACACACTTAATGCACACTTACACACGCACTTGCTGCCCACCTACACGCCCATTAATGACCACTTACGCATCTACTTATCCCCACTTACATACTCATTTATCTCCAGCCTACACCCACCTCATCATTCAGTAACCCCACTTATACTTCCATATATCATCCAACTACACACCCACTTACAACCACTTAACCCACCTACAGCCACTTTGACACATTCTTATCTCATAACATTTATTTAACTGATACCCGACTAATTTTTCCATATATAACAACTGAATCTAAAGGTGAATGTAGGGAAGAGTAAAGTGATGGTCTTTGAGAGAGGTGAAGTCAGTGAATGTACAGCGAGGTTGGATGGTGAGGAATTGGAAAATGTGAGTTCATTTAAGTACTTGGGTAGTGTGATGAGTAAGGATGGAGGTTTGGAGGGTGAAGTGCTTGAAAGGGTACAGCAGGGAAGAAAGGTTGCTGGTTCTTTGAAAGCAGTGATAAGAAACAGGGAAGTGAGCATGGAAGTGAAAAAGTTACTACATGACAGTATTGTGATACCAACTCTAACGTACGGAAGTGAAGCTTGGACGTTGTTGGAAGGACACAAGCCAAGAGTGAGAGCCGTGGAAATGAGTTATTTAAGAGGAGCCTGTGGAGTCACATGGAGAGACAGGCTGAAGAATGAGGATATAAAGGAGCGTTGTGGTGTTGATGTGGATGTGATACGAAGCGTTATGAGGAACACACTGAGGTGGTTTGGCCATGTGGAGAGGATGGAGGGTCAAAGACTGACGAAGAGAGTGTATGTGAGTGAGGTGGAGGGGGAAAGAGGGAAAGAGGGAGGGGGAGGCCGAGGATGAGATGGAGAGATGGGGTGGAGAGGTATATGAGACAGGGGGGTGTGAGTTGGGAGCAGGGGAGTGAAATGGCGGGGGACAGGGCGACTTGGAGGCGATTTGTTTGTGGCCACCCCAAACGGGATTGAGGCGTCTGGCAATAGATAGATAGATAGATAGATCTTTTCAACACCTGTGCATTGCATTTGGCTTTATCGTCTGAGGATATTACTGTTCGTGCATCTTAACTTAAAAGAGATCATTGTCATATTCCAGTTTATTTCCCTTAGCTCAATCGCTGAATAATGCAATACTGCGGTTCAATATCCATTACAAAACACTTCTTCGTTATTAGCACCGCAGTCTCGTGTTAATTTCTTGTTGCAGCTCATTGGTGAAAAAAACAACGGTACTACATCCTTATATCCTATTCAGATTTTTTTTTTTTTCACCTGACTAGCATCATGTTCTTGTCTTATTCACTTATTACAGATTAGCATACAAGATGAAGATATGGCAGTTTTAGGGCAAGGCCATCATCGCTACCACTATCATCCCAATCACTACCTGCGCCACTACCACTATCACTATTGTCATCACCTCTCCACGATCATCGTAGCTTCTAGCATTATCGTCGCAACTGTTACCACCATTTCACCTACCACTGCTCCCCTCCACACTGCGCTCCTACCTCGCTACTACCACAACTACTACCACTAGATCCTCTGCTACCACCACTACTACCACAACCACCATCACTCCCACTACCACCACTCCAACTCCCATACCCCGTACTATCGCCATCGCCATCACCACTCCCACAATCGTTACCATTAACACTACCACCACCACCTCTATCACCACTCCCACCACCACCAACACCACCACCACCATTCCTACTCCCACTCCCACTCCCGTTGGTCACGACTCCTCCCCCACTCCTCCCCTCCCCGTTCTGTGTGACTGTTTTATCGTCTGTTTGTGTCTGTCTGTCCGCCCGTCCGCCTGCCTGTCCGTTTGTTTGCCTCCTCTCTCCTGTTGACTCGACGCACGGTTTCCTTCCCCCCTCTTCCCTCCTCCCATCCTTGCTTCGCCTTCTCTCCCTCCATCCATCCTTCCTTTTTCTCATTATCTCTCCGTTTGCTTTCTTCCATGCATCTCTCTCTCTCCTTTCCGCTTTCCTTCGTTCTTTCCCTTCTTCCTTGCTTCCCTCTTCTCCCACCCCCCCTTTCTTTCTCCCTCTATTCCTTGCCTCCCTCCCTTCCTCCGTCTATGTCTCTCCTTACTTCCTTTTCTTCCTCCCTGTTCTCTTCTTGCCTCCTTTCTTCTTCTTTCCTTCCCACCCCCCCGGCGTATTTGCCTCTTCATTGTGTTCTCTTTTCTTTCCTCTCGCTTCATTTTCTCCGTCCTTCCCACCTCCTCCTCCCCCCTCTCCTGTTCTTCTTGCCTCTTCCTATCCTTCTTTCCTTGTCTCATATCCTCTCTCTCTTTCTGTCCTTTTATCTCCGCCTCCTTCCTATACTCCTTCCTTCATTGTCTCTTTTCTTTCTCCTTTTCTTCTCTCCTTTTCCTGCCCCCTTCCTCGCTTCCTCTATTCTTGCCCTCATTCCTTCTTTCCCTCTCTTCCCGTCTCTTCTCTTTGTCTACCTCTACCGTTACTTCCTTTTTCTGTAATCTGCTAATATAAAGTTTAATATCAGTAGTATTCTGTAAAAATATGCTTAATGAAAATACACTTAATCTAGGTTAAGCTGATGCGTAAGGGAAAGGTTGATTTATTCCCATGAGACAACTAGTATTGTACAGAATCAGTTATAATGCACTCACTGCCCACTGATGTTTCCAGGTAATGACTGGGACTCTTGTAACTGTGCTGAGGTATGGAAAATATACTCGCCTTGAAAGAAGAGAAAATATTTGTGTCTTTACCTCATTCTTAATATTTTCAGAATCATGTGTCCTTGTTCCTTGTTTTGCACCCTCCCACTTTGTCTTTAAACCTTCCTTTATTAATATTTTTCCATCGCCTACCTTTTTCCGTGCTCCTTCCCTGCCTTCACATCTCCCTTACTATGTTTCTCCGTCTTCTTTCTCAATCGCTTCCTCCTTTCCCCCTATCCACCCTCCCTGTCCTTCTCTTCCCAGCCTCCTTAGCCCATTCCCGTCCACTCTTTCACTTCATCGCTCTCTCTCCTGATCTCTCTTCCTCCCTCTCGACGTGTCTCTGTTCCTTCTTTCCCTCTCCCAGTCCCACATTCACCCTTTCCCAGTCCTTCTGTTCCCTTTCTAACCCCTATTTCTTGTATCCACTCCCTCGTCTTCTCTCTCTTCCATCCTCCCTCTCTCCCTCTGTCTATTCCCTCTCCTTGTTTTTTTCTCCCTCGCTGTCCCCTCTCCCTCTCTCCATTCATCTCTTCCATTTCTATTCCTCTCTGCTTGTCACCATCCTCTCTCCCTCCTTCTCTCCTTCCCTCCCTCCTTCCCTCCCTGCTTCTCTCCCTTTCCTCACCTTCCCTCTCCCCATCCCTCCCTGCTGTCTCGTCCGTCGTCTCTCTCTTTGATACATGGAGTACCAGTTTGGGTGTTTACTTTTAGGGTAGAGTGTGTGTGTTGGTGGGTCGGGGATTTCCATGTTCTGTGTTTTTCTGGGGGTACTTCTTTGAACGATGCTCTGTGGGGGGAGGTTAGCCTGTTTAGTGATGTCTGTTTTTGTGGCTGTTTTCCATTTGTTGTTTTTCTGTTGTTATTCGTATTATTGTACTACCGTTGTTATTCAGTGTTTTAGAGTCCTTCGTTGAACGATACTGTGAACGGTGTAATTATGATTAATGATGTCGTTTAAGGTTGGACACGTGCTTTTGCTGTTGGTTTTGTCAGTTATTATTATTATTATTATTATTATTATTGTTGTTGTTATTATTATTTTTATCAATATTATTATTATTATTATTATTATTATTATTATCGCAGTGTTCCCAACGGTATTAATAACATCGTGGAAGAGAGAGTACTCAAGTGCTCGCGCGCGCACGCACGCACACACACACACACACACACACACACACACACACACACACAAAGTGATAGATGTATCTTTTCTCCAGTTCTTCCTTACGTCTTTATGCTTTTTTTTTTTTTACCCTCAAGATTGTATCACAGCCTTTTTTTCTTTTTTTCATCCACTCAACATTTTTCTGTCTTCCCCATTTTCTTCCTCATTCGTTTGTTATTCTTTTTTTTTTTTTCTTTTGTATTTCTCCCTCCCATTTAATTTAGTTTTTAATTAGATTGTTTTCCTCTATTAATTATCTTTGGTGATGTATTTTTTCACTTCCTCAACTTTTCTTGCTAATGATCTTTTCTTTACGTTTGTTTCTTTGTCGTCTCTCCTGTAAGACTCTGTTCTTGATTTCTTTTCTTCATTTCTCTCATGACTTTATTTTCCCTCCTCTTCCTTCCTTTTCTTCTTCTTCCACTCTTTCTGTCCTCTCTCTTCTGAGCCACTCTCTTACTTCTTTCTCTTCATTTCCTCTCTTTCTTCTCTTCCTCTTTCTACCTCCCTTCTTTTCCGTCTGTCCCTTCCCTTTCCTTCCTTATCCTTCATCCATGTCACCACCTCACACACACAAAAAATGAGGAAGAAAAACCTAAGCTCTGTAAATGACACCAATCACCTCCCCATCCCACCCCACCCACAAAAAAAAGGGAGAGGGATAAGGGGGGTTGCAGAATGGGAAGGATGGTGTACTGTAGAATGGGGAGAGGGAGAGAGAGAGAGAGAGAGAGAGAGAGGACAACAATGGGAGAGGAGGACAAAGAGGAAGAGAGCAGAGTAAAGGAGAAGACAGGAAGAGGAGGGGAGAGGTAAAAAAGGAGAGGGTTGGTGAAAGGGTCCAGTAAGACATCACACGTTTTAACCAAGGCAGAAATGAGCCTCACCTGCCGATTCATCACCTACGCCAAAGTTCCCTTCAACGCGCGTGACACCTTTCCAATTCGTAACCCTTGACTATCCTCCTTCCTCTCTCTCCTTCTTATGTCTACTGCCCTTCCTCCATCCTCCTCCTACCATCATCGTATCATTCCTCTCATATTCTCTCTCTCTCGGCATTATTCCTCTTTTCTATCGTTGTGTTTCTTCGTCGTCTTTCTATTCGCTTTTCATCACTTTCTACAACCCACCACGTTACTAATTTACACTCCATGGAGAGCTGTGGGAGGAAGTGGAGGAGGAGGAGGATGGTTCTTATGAAAATTATTTAAAAACAGGACGGAAAACAGTTTTAGGGCTAACTATGCTGTTGTTACGGAACTTGTATCAGGGCTACCTAAGGTACAGTATTGTTATAATTTGTTCAGGAGCAAGACTGCACAATTATGCTTTGCTGCTCTTAACTGCATTATTCACAAGCGCACTTTAAAGGTTGAAATATTTTTTATCATTCAGTGAAGAGATGTATCCCACAGCTTATTTAAATACTGGTGGTGGGCAGAATATAATCACAGGGTCTCCATGTGGTCCTTTTGGGGGTAAAGACTTTTTAATATCCAATCCATATTTATTTCTAACTCTTCCTCACATCGCATTTTATTTCTTTCTCTCTCTCTACGCCTACGTACCATCCCACCCTCTGATAAACCCCCTCACTCTTTTTTTCTCCCCTTTCATTTTTTCAACTCCCTCCGGCTATCGCTTATGCATCTGTCAGCTAAAAATGTAGGGGTGTGAAGGGTGTTTAAAAAAGCTCTTCGATCATGTTCTGACTGCTGGAGGGGAGGGGGCTTTGAACGGGTCTCGCTGGAGTCTAGGTAGCAGTTAAGAATAAGGACAACGGATTGGGAGGTAGGGAGGAGGAGAGGCCGGCTGGAGATAGATCTCGACATGTCAGGAAATATATATATATATATATATATATATATATATATATATATATATATATATATATATATGTATGTATAAAAGAGAAGAAGACGACGACTTATAGGCATGGAGGAAGACATTGGCAGAGAGGGAGCCAAATGAAAACAAAAATCACCAGTATTTGCAGGAGATCAAACAAGTACGGAGTTAGACAAGGGGTAGAAGGGATCGACGCTCCAATTGGCAGGAGGGAAAACTTATTGACAGGAAGGCAAGCATGGAGCAGAAGGATATGCAGGAAGACAGGCAGGAATCAGGATAGACAGGCCTATAAACAGATAAACAGACAGGGGGATAGACAGTCAGGCAAGCGGATGGCCAGGCATGGTAGCAGCTGTCAAGTGAGCTTAATGGATCTTTTCCTGTTCACTCTAATAGCTGATATAATTGGTTCACTAAAGATCATTTAGTTTTGCAGGTAATTATTTTATCTATTAAATACAGTACGATGACGTGTGTTGTATTTCATTCTTGTACCAGCATTTCTTGTAGTTCAGCTAGATTTTTCGAACTTGAGGGTTTGGGTATAGTCTTATGAATTGTTTTCTATACGTTTGATGGTAAAGGAAAGTACAAAAAAGACATCGCCGTACCGAAAAGGCTAAGCAAAGGAGACATGAGTGTAAGATAAAAAGAGAGATAACAATAAGGTGACGATAAGATTAAGATAAAAACTTGTGGAAAGACGTGTTGTTCAGCTGATTTGCAGAGAGGATACGACATATATTTCGTAATCAGAGGAGGTAAATGGGTATAAGGTAAAGATGAGATAAAAGTAAAGCAAAGAAAAAGATAAAAACAGGAAGATATGCGTGTTTGTTGAGGAGATCTGGAGAGGTGACAGGTATTGCTTAATTAGACCAGGTGAGGCGACAGGGATTGGTGCGGCGTGCCCTGAGGTGGGGAAACTGGTGAAAGGAAGGTCTGTGGAGTGATGGCTGGTGGACCTGTGGTGGCCAGAGTGATGGGGGGGGGAAGAGGATGAGACAGTAAACACACAAATGGAGACACAGAAGAAACTTGGATGATGGGAAATGATCATGGAATGCATGGGAGGAAGAGGCAAAAGAGTAATAGAATCAGATGGAGATACAGAAGACGCAGAACTAGGTTTATGGGAAATAAATAGGTATGGGAAGGGAAAAGTGGATGAAAGGTAGTAGAAGACACTGATGGAGAGACAAAGACACAGGATCAGGTAAGTGGGAGGTAAATAAGGAATGAAGTGAATAAAAGCGTGGTAGAGGACACGGTAAGTAGATGGAGACAATTAAGTAATGCACAAGAGGGAAGGGAGGCGAAGCGGATGAAATAGAAAATGCACAGTTTGAGACACAGATGACACACATGACATAGGAGACACACAAGTAGACACTGGATAATGACCACAAGAGAATGGGAGGGAATGGGATGAAATAATCAATGCTTTGATGGAAACAAGGAAGGCACAGAGGTTGGTGGATAAGTAACAGACAATTTCCTATGTAGAGAAAAGGAAGCATAAAAATAGGTAAAAGGTAGGTATGAAACTGTGCAGAGAAAGGTGTGAGAAGCGTTATTCTTAAAATACTGTGGAAAAGTTAAAAACCGCATCACATCCTCCACAAAATATGAATTTCTGTGCAAGACAATATGGGAGACTTCTTTAGGAGAAAAACACAGCTTGTTAAAAGAAGAAAAAAATAATAATTTACGTAGATATAGTGAAGTAAAACAAAAAAAAAACTGAAAAGGAGTGTAACGGAGGAAAATATATTTTTATGTACCGTATAATCTTATTAATTAATTTTCAAATATACAGAAAGGATTCAAAATTAGTGGTGAATAGAATGATGTAACTTGCAACTTAAACATGAAGGAGCAAAACTCGCCAGTCTTAGAATAAAGGACTATTGCGATCATAGCTAAGTGTATGATAGTGGGTGAGGTGGGAAGTGACGGGTTACAGAGCGTATTTGTTGGCACGGTGATGGAAGGGACCCGGGAGGAAAGGGTTCTTGTGCCTCTCATTCTTCCCTTCTCACTTTTCCTTTTTCCTTTTCCTGTATAACTTTCTTTTTTCGCGTCTCTTTCTCTTCTTCCTTTACCTTTTTCAACTTTCCTTCTCTTTTCAGTTTCCTATTGTTTACCTTCTAGTGTCCTTTTACTTGTTCAATTCTTCCTCGTAGTATCCTTCTTATCCTTTCCCTTTTTTTATTCCTCGCCTTTTTTTTTCTTTTTACTTTTCAGCATTCCGCTTTCATTAGTTTTCATTTTTCCAGAAGACAGACAGACAGACAGACAGAGAGACAGACAGACACACAGACCGAGAGGAAAAAAGGAGGGGTAAAAATGGCGAAAGTGTTGGAAGAACGACAAAGATATCTAGGCGCGGAACGACAGGCAGGGTTTGTGTATGACGACAACACCGCGTAAATTGTGAAGTTGCTGGAGTAAACGGGTGTTGTCGCTTCTTGGTGTTGTTGGTCTGTTTGTGGTAGCGGTGGTGGATTGTGGTGGTGGTTGATTGTAGTGGTGGTGGTGGTAGTGGTTACTTGCACTGTGTTTGTTGCATTTTGTGGCAGTTATTGGTGTGTTTGTTGTTGTGGTGGTGGTGGTGATTGACTGTGGTGGTGGATGACTATGGTGGTGGACTGTTGTGGATGATTGTGGTGATGGACAGTGGTGATTGATTGTGGTGGTGGACTGTGTTGGTGGTGGTGGTGGTAGTGGTGGTGGTGGTAGTGGTTACTTTCAATGGTGTTTTCTGTTTTTGTTTTTGCTTTGATGTGTGGTGATGTGGTGGTTACTCGATTTTTGGTTGTGGTGATGGTGGTGGTGGTTTGTTGTTGCAGTTATGATGCTTGTAAGTGGTGCTAAGACGCGTTCACTATTACTATATTAACACTTTTCTGCTCTTTTTGTAATGCTTCATGCCTTTATGCAGTTCTTGATTTTTTTCTTTTCGCTAATGTACAGTCAGAGAGAAATGTTGGCCTACCTTTCCAGAGGGTCTACATAACACTTAGGGCATGTCCGTCACTCTCCCTCCTGACGCATCATATCAAAGGTAATTACCTATGGCAGATAAACACTCAATTCTCTCTCTCTGCTCAGGAATTTTAACAAGCAGAAATAAAGTTGGACGTAGAAGAGCTGAAATATAAGCCGAAAGTTCGACCCCAACTCTATGGTCGCGGACATTACTATCGACCTACTTCCTTACAAGAAACTGGAAGACAGTGAACGATTATTTTTGAAATCCAGTGATGCAATCTTTGGAGTCCAAAGATCTTTCAAAATACTATGTAAGAGTTTCGTAATTGTTCTGCCAAAAAAGGCGAAGTGGAGTGATGTTATTTCCCGTGCCTGTTTGTATCTCAGTTATTGATATCACTCCCAAGGCATTTGTTGTCTTTGGTATTGCTGTCGTTGTTGTCTTTGCCGTTGTTGTTGTTACTGTCTTTGTTATTGTTGTCGTTGATGTCTTTGCTGTTGCCACTGTCTTTGCTATCGTTGTCGTTGTTGTCTTTGGTGTTGCTGTCGTTACTGTCTTTGCTATCATTGTCGTTGTTGTCTTTGGTGTCGTTGTTATCGGGGTCGGCAGAGATAAACCAGCGTGAGATAAACTGGTGCAGAAAACGGAGAGGTCACCAGACTTTATGACTTGTCGTGGAAAACACAGAGCTGAGAGTTTGGGCTAGAGGTGAGGGGAGGACGAGGAGGGGAAAGGTTGGGGATTTTGGGTGGATAAATGAGAGTGATGGGGACTGAGAAGGAAAGGATGGGAAAAATGAAGTAGCTATGGAGTGATGTGTTCAGAGAAATTAAATGGGAAAAATGAACACTGATTGAATGATTGATGGGGAGGAGAAAATGAAAACTGGAAAGGGTGGTTAAAATATGAAAAATGGATTGATGTGATGAGAAAATAGGAATGGGGAAAATGAAAACTTACTGGATGACTGTAGGAGAGAAGAATGGGAGACTGAAAAAGATAGGATAGAAAAGAGAAGGATGATAAAAGTTAAAAACGGGGTGATGGGATGGAGGAGGACTTGAAAAAGGAAAAAAGGTTGAGAGGAAGTGGAGAAGGAAAGACAGCAGAGTTGACAGTGGGGATGGAAGAAATGAGGGAGGAGGTAGAAATATAGTTATACAGAGTCACGAAGCAAAACAGACCGCAGGGACTTTTACGGTCTTTCTAGGTGGTCTGGCCTTCTTCTCTTTACTACGGTGATGGCATTTCCTTTTCTTTCTGGCAACCTGAGGACGATTTCACTCAGCCCAAGAAGGATGGAGAGGTTTAGGAAGTGAGTAAGGGTTCTGTCGTGTACCGGAGTGTGGTAGTGCGGTAGTATGGTGCAGTAGTGCGGTGTGGTAATGTGGTGGTAGTGTGGTGAAATTACGGTAGAAGTTTGGTGGTGTAAATAAGTGTGTATTAAAGTAATGTAGTGGACTGTGTTAGTAAGGTATCAGGATTGTTTGATAATGTAGGGTGGTGATCTGTGAATGTGTTGTAATGATGTGGTAGTAGTATGGTGGTGTGGTGTGGTACTTTGATGGAGTGGTGTTGCAGAAGTGGAGTGAAATGGTATAGTAGCTTGGTAGAGTGGTGTGGTAGTAGTGTGGTGGAGTGGTATGGTGGCTTGGTGGAGTGGTGTGGTGTTAATGTGGTGGACTGGTGTGGTGGTGGTGTGGTAGTAGTGTGGTGGAGCAGTGTGGTAGTTTGGTGGAGTGGTGTGGTAGTAGTGTGGTGGAGTGGTGTGGTAGTGTGGTGGTGCTCCCCCCTGATCCATCACTGTCAGCGGGCACCCCAGTGTGCGTCTTGATAAACCTGATCCCCGCTATTATTGTACCACACCCCTCCCTTCACCCCCTCCCCTACCACTCCACTGCACCCCACACTGCACCCCTACGTCCCCAGCTGCACCCCTACACATTCTCTCTCATCCTCTCCATCCACCCTTACATTTATATCGCTCCCTTTCTACATCCTCCATCCTATACTCCCACCAGTCAAATTGGTCCCTCCTTTCCCCTTTTCATTACACCCCTCCACCCTTTCAGTTTCAGCACACCCCTACGTCCCTCCACCATACCCCTACACCAACACCACTCCATTATGTTTCCTCCTGTGCTCTCCACCTTCTCCTCCCACCGTACCCCAAACCTCTCCTCCAGTCTGTATTATTCCTCTTTTCCATACCTGACACTGAAACTACCATGACTTCAAGTAATAACCACAAAATAACTCTGATGATAAAGGAGATATAAATACAAATTTTCGCATAAGCGCTCTTACAAACACAGGAACCAGTTACATATGATATCTTCTGTAGTTTATTACTGGTTACTTTTTAAATGTTTTCAACTTAGGAAATCTTTTTTGTGTGCTGATGTGGTTCCTTAATATGTGGTATATATCTATTCTCTCCAATTCCACAAGCCACCCAGAAGCTGAATAAAATTGCCTGATAGCAGCAAGGATGACATTAAAAAGAACACCATTTGGTTTCAGGTGTTAATTTGGATTTTCATCTAGAAATTTTAAATTTGTTAGGGAAAGTAACCTCTTCAGCCCAGTTTTTTGTTTTTCATTGTTACCTTCAGATGTTTTCATTTATCCTAGGATAGATTTTTTTTTTTTTTTTTTTTTGAAATGGAGAGATTAGGCTCTCCCTACGTGTCAAGTGGGGTTGGTGGAGGATTAGTGCCCCTCCCTGTAAAACAATTAACTCTAAGCCGTTGGCCACCCCGTTTGGGATACATGGCGTCTGGCAATGAATGAATGAATGAATGAGAGATTAGGTACAGGTTTAATTACCTCTTTATTGTGAGAGATTCTCGTGATTTGAATAAAATAGTCAGGAGGTGTAGCAATTATGAAATACAAAATACGGCACATGAATCAGCGGGGCCAAACCACGTTTACTGTCATGGCTACTGCAAAAGGACAAATTAAAGCGATGACAAAACCATATTACCCTCTTCGAAGTGTAGGAGTCCGAGGCTAGGCTACCGTAGTCCAGTATTCTAAAAGTAGATGACCAGTCTACTTCTGATGGCATTATAAACTCGAAAAAGCCTTCACTCATCTCTTGAGGATCGAACCTTTGGAAGATCGTCACTCCGACTGGGGCGTTCTAACCACTAGACCGCCAGGCTCCTTAATCACAAGTTATGTGGCTTGATGCTGAATTAAGTAGATCAGTTTCAAGTTATCTGTTAAAGCACAGAAATGATGATGCACTACATTATTTTCCATTGTGTTGAGGTTTGATATAAGCCGTGGAGATATTCGATGAAACGAATTTCCGATTAGAATTGGATTGTATGACAGGAAATTACAAATACTGATGGAATTAGTGAAAAATAGGAATATCTTTCATCTGATATTGCTGTTTGTCCTAAGAAATCATACAGTAATCTTACAAATCATGTGTTTAATCAGCTTTCTGAGTCAGGTTGTGTGCTTTTTGACCTACCGTAAACTGGCACAGAGCATAATTAATTTGTATCGCCTCTGTGTAAACATTTTTGTCTCTACCGATATCACATGTGTTTTACCTGTGTTTCCTGTGCATTATATACTTGTCGTTTCTGTAACACCTTATCTCATCTGCTCGATCTCTTAATAAGTAAAACCTGTTCCCCCACCACCTCCTTGGCATTCACCTGTGCTTCATTTATTTGCCCTCTTTATCTCTTCCCTCCCACAATTTCTTCTGAATTTACTTCTGTATCACCTCTCATTTCTCTTTCTACAGGTATGGCTCCCTCTCCGTGTCTCCGCAATCACTCGTTTCTTTTCTGCATGTATCATATCTCTAACACCACTTGCTCTTTAAATTACCTCTGTGTCACCTGTCCCACCTTTCTGTTTACAGGTATGGCCCCCTCCCCCGCCGCCTCCATCACCTGCTCCAGCGTCGGGGCAGAACACCCTATCAAGTCTTGTAAGTACTTCTTCCTGCACTTCTTCGCTCTTGCTTGTGTGCTGTCTTTGTGCTTTCTCTGATTGTGAGATATTTTTCTTGCTTTCCTATGCTTGTCCTCTCTTTATGCTCTTGTTTTCTTGGGTTTCTTCTGCTTGTGTCCTCTTTTTCATGTGTTTCTTCTGTTTGTGTTTCTATTTTTGTGTCTCCTCTGCTTATGCTCTGTGTGTTCCTTATTCATGTGCCCTAAGTGTTACCTGAACCTTTTGTTTCTTTGTATAGTGTTCCCCTCGCGTTGCCTCTCATTTCCTGTAAGTTTTGCCAGAGTGTTCTCTCTCTTTGTGTTTTCTCGATTTTCTTTTGTTTTTTGGTGTTCTTTCCTTTTCAAGCGTGCATTTTGCCTCTGCTCTGTATACCTCTTCCATCTGCTGCGTGTAATTTCGTTCCTTCTATAATGCGTCTTGTCATGGTTTCTTTTTTATCTTTTATTTTTGTATACGTGTGTGCTTCCTATCGTTTGCATCCATGCTTTACCCCTCAGGTTTAAGAGTACACCTTCTTTCACCTCCATTTTTTTTTTTTTTTTTTTTACCTGTATGTTTCCTCAGCGTATACTTCCTTTTTCCTGTGCTTTTCGTGCATCCTCTCCCCCGTTTTATTTTCTTTGCATCTGCTCCATGTTTGTGTTCTGTATCCTTTTTTGTTCTTCCTATCGTTCTAATGTTTTTGTTTTCTTTAAAGTCGTTTGCTGGCTGTGTGTTCCCTGTGTGTGTTCTTTTTTATTCTTTCGTTCTTTACTTCCCTCTTTGTTTATTCAGTGTCTTATGTTTTCTCTTTGCCTCTGTTTTCTGTGCGTTGTCCTTTTTCCTGTGTTGTGTCCAGACCCTCTCCCAAATGTGCTCCCCATCAAATCCCCTTACTACACATCTCATCACTTCCTCTATCGGCTCCACTCTCTCTGTCTTTTCTGTTTGTCGTTTGATTAATATCTGTTTTTTTTTTTTCTGTCTTTCCTTAGAGCGATTTTTACCTGCAGGAACGTTTCTAGCAACGGATTAATCTGTCTGTCTCAAACTAAGGATTTTCAGACACAAGTTGCATCATTCCTATAAACTTTAGCGACTTTAGCGAAACCTCACCACACCACACCACACCACACCACACCACGGGACAGGTCATTAACGTAAAGGCACTAGCTGAAGGTCCCAGAAGTTCTCGCATTTATTACTATTACTTTTGCACTTTTTTTTTTTTCCTTGAACTGTATATGATCCCTGCTCTGTCTCTTGTGTGCTTCACGTCCTCCGGCTCCCCCTGCAGCCGTTCAAGCTGTGTAGATATAGAACAGCTTCTTACATTCCTCTCTTGTCTGTGTTCCTGGACCGTATTCTTGTGGGGTAAGGAAGCTTCCTGACACACTTTTTCCTAAGGGATTTATTTTGCTTATTGCACCTTACTATCCTCCTCTGTGTCACATAAATCCTTCTATGATTGTCATACTCTGCATAGGCAGTATACAAAATAATATTAACTGGCATATCCAACAATAAATCGCTAAGGAAGAGATGCTAGAAAGCCTCCTTCAGCAACGAGAATACGGGAACTGGTGTTATATTTTTTTCCTAGGTGCATCCTCTGCTTGTAGCCAGGAAAAATAAGTTCTCCTAATAATACATGGCATCTGCGTCTACCTTGGTGCATGTCCGTTGTTTTCCTCCCTCATGCGTGATGCCCAAGAGTTATCTATGGACAGAGAAATTTCACCCGCCCTCTCAGCCACAGGAGGGCAGTGAGTGTGGAAATGGTGGAGTAATGAACGAACATTCTGTCTCTTCTTTTGGCTGTGGTGTGTGTGCTTTCTTTGATTGTGTTCAGGTTGCCTTCCAAGAGTGTTCTACCTGGTCTTGCTTACCTAGTTTCCTGGACATAATTCCACGATCAGTGTTTTGCTTTTTTTTTTTTTTTTTTTTTTTCATTGGTTGTCTTCCTGTTGTGTTTCCTCAGATATTCATAACTCGTGTATGTCATTTTTAGAGCACGCTCACTGCAGAGTGTAGCCTAATCTATAACAAGCTTATCTCCGTCTTTCATGAGGAATCTCATAACGCCAATTTCTTTGGTCTAAGATTAATTTTTATAATATTTCTCTGTCCTGCTGAGATAATCTGTGTTGGACTCATTTCTCTGTCTTTACGATGCTCTGGATGCAGAAGACACCCTATTTTACTTTCAAGTTCGTGAGCTTTCGTGCCACATCACCATTAATGTGTTGTCTGTTGCGTGTTTTATAATCTTACCGACATTTACCGGGGCTTTCGTGAAAACTCATCCTCTTCTCTGTGGGGTCATTCATCTGGTTAACAAGATATACTTAAATGAAACTGGTTTAAAAAGTGACTGGTTCTTTGTGATAAGTTGATAAATTGGGTGTAGAAATAATGACAGGTGCAGGAAACTTATCGTGCTTAGACAAGACTTAGTTAGGATGCGCTGACGGAGATTTAGGTGTTAGAAATGTCAAGCCTTTTTCTTGGTATCATTTCTGTTGAAGCTTACCAACGTTTGATAAATATACTGTACTGTATATAATATCTGACGCTGAGCTTAAAACGAAGTCCGCTCAAAGAGGTCCGGCAGTCCTACGTGCAACACACTTTCGCATGTCACCTTTTATGAGCTAATACCACCGTCCATACTGAATACGTTCTAGGGATATCTCACTTATAACTAGTGCGATGGGAAAAGCCTTTTTTTTTTTTTTTTTTTGTATTATGAAGTGTGTTGATGGGTGTTGTGCAGGATAAATATTATAACAAATTTCATGTTGTCAAATTGTTCCCTGTCCCAGTCTGACATCAGTCTTGCATCCTCTCGGTTATCAGTCCACATCCTTACCACTTAGCCATTATTCCCCCTACAGTACAGGTCACAGTGGCGTATTATTTATCCCAGCTTGCTTTCCTCCCCCCCCTCTCTCTCTCTCTCTCTCTCTCTCTCTCTCTCTCCCCAGCCCCCACCTATTAGCGGGCCTGCTGGACGAGTGGCTATACACCCTAGGTTCTCTCTGGGGAGGCTACTGACGAGCAATTACGGCGAGTGACGAAATGTAGGACGAGGAGGAGACGAAAAAAATAAGGGAAGCGGCTAAAATCGTCTGGCTGGAGGAAGAATAAAATAGTGAAATAAAATAGGGATCTCGCGGGCCTATGAGTGGTGTTCCCAAAGCCGAAGCAAGCAAGAAGAGAATATAAAAATGATGCCATCGGATTGAGGGGACTAATATCCTGTATCTATCTGTCTCATTTTTATATGTCTCAATGTTTTTTTCTGTTTGTCTGTGTCTGTGTATATATCTCTATATAACTGTCTGTTAGTATGTCTGTCTACGTATCTATCTGTTCGTATGTCTGTTTATATCTATATACCTTATCTATTCATCTGTGTAGCTGTAGCCATCCATTATAATATATATATATATATATATATATATATATATATATATATATATATATATATATATATATATATATATATATATATATATATACCAAGATACATTTAATAGATTTTCTCGCACTGATCGAACGTCTCTTTCTGTATTTACATGTTTGCAGTACGACACTTCATCACCCTTCTGGCGCCACCACCGCCCCGCTGCCTGACGTATGATGAATTATTCCCGTATTCAAATGAGTTCGTTTAGCCTCCTTGTCCTCCCAAGATTGACGCTGGGGGAGGAAAAGGAGAGGGGATGGGATGGGAGGAGGTAGGAGGGAAGAACAGAAGGAGAATAGGGGTTAGGGAAGGAGGTAGGGAGGGAGAGGAAGAAGGCAGGTATGGAGTGCAAGAGGAAGTAAGGAAGGAGGAGCAAGAAAAGGAAATGAAAACAAAGGGAAATAGAAGGAGGAGCAAGAAGAGGAGGAGGTGAATGGGAATGAGTAATAATATTTGGAGGAGGCGGTAGAGGAGAAACATCAAGGGAGGAAGAAGAAGAGGGAGAGGTAGTATGGAATGAGAAGTAATATTAGAATGTGGAGAAAGAGGGGAAAGGAAATCAAGAGGGGAGGAAGAAGAGAAAAAGAAGGTAAAAGAGAAGAGACAAGAAAGACAGAAAGAAAGGAAAGTAGAAATAAAGCTTTAACATGGAGAAATCTGAAATATTCTCTCTCTAAACGTAGAGCTTGTGAATATTACATTCCGATTATATTTTGGTTCGGAAACAAGAGCAAGTTTGATTAGGGTTCGTTGGCGTTAAAGACTTCGTAGCACTTTTTTCTTGGCGATTTATTTTCCATATTCTACACATATATTCTTTTCTATGTTATTTTTTTATATTTTTAGTATCGACACAGCTTCCACAAAAACGCTGTTAGTAGGAATATAAAGGATTCAACAATCGGTGGAAGAGATGAGATGAGTAGTGAATTGGGAACAGAAAAAGATGGAGAGGTGGCAGTACGAAAAATAAGGGATAGAATATACATGAGAAGCGTCGAGAAACAAGAAATATGTAAAAATAAACAAGGAAGTGGAAAAGAGGTGAAAATAATGGGTATATTGATGGTAATGAAAAAGAAAATGAAACTAATTGAATGTAGGCTGATGGAGATTGAAGATGGGAAGAAAGGAGATTGTTTTGAAGAGAAAAAATGCAAAATAATAATGCTAAAAATGATAATAGTTGGACATAGCGGCCACAGATGAAGAAGGGAAGAAGTAAAGGATGGGTGAAAGTAAGAAAGGGAAGAACAGACAAATGAAATAGAATACAAAATAAAAAAAAAAATAAAAAAATAAAATAAAACGCAAAGGTAGTTTATCGGCCTGGCAGTGATAAATGGTGGAATGACTTGAAAATAAGGTGAATGTAAAATAACTATGGGTGTGAAGAAAGAAGAGTTAGATATTCAGGAGTCTGTCGGAAAAAGAGTGAAATTTGAAAACTGACTTCGAAAAAATGCTTAGTTTTTATGTCGACTAGGAATTCGAGATTTTTTTGTTTGTTTGTTTGTTTGTTTCCTGGCTCAGTTATTTTATACCAAATACTCTGTGTTTAATCTTGACTCCATTTCTTCTCCCTTCTGTCCTTTCGCATTCTTATTTTCTCCTTCTCCCCCTCTCCTTGTCCACTATTTTTTTTTCCTTCCGTCTCCTCCTAGTCTTTATATTTTCCCTCTGCCACACCCTCCTCCTCCGCCTCCTCCTCCTCCTCCTCCTCCTCCTCCTCCTCCTCCTCCTCCTCCTCCTCCTCCTCACTTACAGTATATTACTCCTCCTTCACCACGTATTGCTCTTACTCTTCTTCATCTTCCATCTTCTCGTTGGTCTATCTCTTACTCTTATCCCCAGCCTTCTCCCCTCACTCCTCTTTTTCCTCTTCCACCCTCCTCCTCTCCTCCACCTCCATCCCATTTCTTCTCCATCATCCTTAGTTTCCTCCTCCTCATCATTCTTTTCCTCTGCTCATTTTCCTCTCATCCTCGTTTACAATATTTCTCTTTGTTGCCCAGCCCTTCCTCTTCCATTTATTCCTCCTCCCTCCCATTTCCATGCCACATCTACCATCCCCCCTTCCAGTCCTCCCTCTTTCCACCCCCTCCTTTCCCCCCCTCCTCCCTCCCGTAGTGGTGGTGGAGGAGCTGTAATACTGAGAGTGGAGGCTGGTGGGGTGAAATGATGCATGAGCGTGTGTGTGTGTGTGTGTGTGTGTGTGTGTGTGTGTGTGTGTGTGTGTGTGTGTGTATTGCACCAGGCACCCTCTGTCAGACCCACACTCACTCACACACGCACATGAAGTCGCACATGGATGTATACACAGCCAACCGTACATAAGTAGTCACACAAGGATATCTCAACCAAACACACATGGATACACATACACATCGATACGCACATATAGTCGTACTTAAACTTGTTTTACTACACAAACGTATGTTCATCCGCACACACACACACACACACACACACACACACACACACACACACACACACACACCGCCGGCACAGGAACATACACTAGCTAGGAAAGTATGGGCACACATAAATATACGCACACAAAAGCTTGAACACAAACACACAACAACCAACCATACACACACACACACACACACACACACACACACACACACACACCGAGAAAGAGAGAGAGAGAGAGAGAGAGAGAAAGCGAGACAGACAGACAGACAGACAGACAAACAGAGACAGAGAGAGAGACAGAGAGACAGAGAGAGAGAGAATGGGGGAGATTTACGTTCTTGGCCTTACATAGCGTACACAGACACACAAGCGCACACACGCATGTTCATAAACGCACACGGGATTCCACGTCGACTTGCACGTAAATGGGCGCTGAGACATACCTGCACGCACACTTACGCACATGAGAGCACTAACAATAATGCACAGACGAATATCGACACGTACACGCACTTTTTCGTACGTACACACACACACACACACACACACACACACACACACACACACACACACACACACACACACACACACACACATTCCACGTACGTTATAACACGCACACATCTTTATTCATCCTACCACTCCTTACAAGATCCAGCGTCAGATACTGAATAGACAAATAGATAGATAGGCAGGTGGACAAATAGGTAGATAGATTCACTGTTGGTACGTACCCTAGCATGATAGATTGATAGATAGATAGATAGATAGATAGTAATAGGTGGGTAGACAGATAATTGATTAAACATATCCATCCTTTCTGTCTACGCTCATCTCTCTTGTTTTCTTTCTCCACTTTTGTGTTCAAGGTCTGTTTCTTTCAAATTATTTCTTCTTATCATCTTTCCTCGCAGTCATCCTCATCATCCTTTCCATTCTTCTCTCTCAGTCAGTCACTAATGCTTTTATCTTCGCTTCTTTCCTTACCGTACTCTCTTAATCTTTCACTAATGCATCCTTCATCTTTTCTTGACACCATCTTCTCCTTTGTCAGTACCATTACTATCACTTAGATTATTTTGTTGGCTAATACCACTTCTGTTAATTTCTTTCTTCTCCTCCATATTCCTTAGGACACCTATTGCTGTATTTTCATCCATATCTCACCATCGTCATTCTTTATCCATCCCAATTTTGTTCGTTCTGTGTTACTTGTTCTAATCTTCCCCATATTACCCATCTTCTTTCCATATACTCTTATTTATTTTTCTTTGTTTTTCCTGTATCAATATAATCGCCTTCTCTCATTACTGTCTTTACTTCTGTTAACATTATCACCTCCCCTCATTTTCCCCTTCATCAGACACATTTCCTTGTATATTCTTTAATTTGTATTTGTTTTCTTTAACTTCACTATATCTACTTCATCATCACCATCTTTCTCGTCACTACCATCATCACAGTCATCCCCTCCTGTCTTGCAGTCTCCTAGTATTTTCTCCTACGCTGCTATTTCCTTTTTCTTCTTTCACACTTTCCATCAACACCCTCACTCCCCCCTCAATCCATTTCTCCCTCGCCATCATCCCTCCACACAGTCATTCTCTACACCCGTTCCCTCCTTATCTCCATGCCCCTCTTCTTTCATTTTCCCAAGTACTTTTTTCTATTTCGTTTCTCTCCATCCATCCCATCCTCTTACCTCCCGTCTTTCCATTTCATTTTCGCATGACCATGCCTTTCTTTCCTTCCTTCCCATCCATCCCATCATCTCTCTCCCTTCCTTTCTCTCATTTCGATTTCGACACTCTTCATCTCCTCCTTCCACCCCAGTCACCCCATCATCTCCAACTCATTTCATTATTTTCACTTTCCATTCCTCTTCTTAAGTAAGTCCCGTCCTCCCCATACTCTATTCATCTGTTTACAATCCTCCCAACACATTGCATTTCTGTCTTCTGTGTCTTTTCTCTCTTCTACCACTTTCTCTCTTCCACCCACACTTTCTTACTCTACATCCCTTCATTCCACACCCTCATCTGAATCACCTACTTCTCACATCTTTGTCACCCACACCTGTCATTATTCCTTCTCCTTACTGTTAGTCTTACGTTCCCCTTCTTCCTTCATTTGTATAGCCCCTTACCTCCCCAGTACCCCAGTCTCACACTCCCCTCTGCAGTACTTCCACCCTCATCCTTCATGTCCCCTCATCCCTGTGATCTTCACCTTTCTCATCCTCCAAATGTTATTCTTACATCACCCATTCACCCACAACTCCTCTCCCTCCTCCCCATTTCCTCAGCCTCTCCCTATAACTTGTCTTCATCCCCCTTCCCACACCATCATCCCTGTCACTCCCACCTGCCCCCAACAAACCACTCACTGTCTTCCTACCCAACTCATCTCCTCTCTGTAGTTAGTCTTACACTGCGCTTTTCTTCTTACCTTCATTTCTATCTACTCCGCCCCCCCTGCCACTCCGCAACCTCATTCTCCACTCTCTTCCTCCCACACATTTAATCGTATCATCCACACCATGCTTCTTTTTTCTGTTATTCTTATATTCTTCTCTCCTATACCTCTATTTCTGTTATATTCTCCTCCTTTCCATCTCCCCAACCTCTCTCCTCCATCCTTATCCCAACTCCTCCCAAACACATCCACACCCCTCCACACCTCCCACACACCCACCCTACTAACCAGCCAGCCACCATCTTCCTCTCTCATAACACCTCAGCTAGAGTTAGTCTTGTATTCCTCTTTCTCCCCCATCAACATTTCTGCTTCCTCCCTCACTTCTCCATCCCCATCCCACCCTCTCCTACACACACCCACACCCCTATCACCCCCCCCCCCATCAAACCAACCAGCCACCATCCCCGCCTCTCACACCACCTCGACTCCACGTAATAAAATTCCTGTGTCAAATTATGCATAACTCGAGCTTCCCCGAAAATGAAAGAGGAGTGAGTGAGAGAGGGAGAGAGCAGCCGAGTGTGCATGTTCCCCTGAATCTGTCATCGCCGCCGGGGCCTGTCCTTGGGCAGTTATTTACCAGTGTTAAGGAGAGGGACACCGTGTTTGGTATTCAGCAAGAACTTGGAGAAAGGAATTGAGGCCCTATATTCCAGCGCCACTCTTGCGAAACCCCGGCTGCGGCTTTGACTTGGGGGACAGCGATACGTCTTGATACCATTAGTGCGTCGAGGCGTTCGGATCCCTTGGACTTGTATGAAGACGGGGAAAAGAAGGGATGAGAAGGGAGTACTGATGATAGGTTTGGGATATGTGGGTCTCTAGCATGGGGTTAGAAAAAGGTGGTACGAAGATCGAGGGAAGCCAAGAACGTGGGGATAGGGACGCGCGCTACTCCCGTGACATATCGGTCCCAGATGGCAGCACGATTACACTCCCAAGGAAAAAAAATGACTTGATATTGTCTGTGGGGATTCCTTCTTTATTGACGACAACTCTAGCCTGGGAATGAGGATTTATTTTGGTGGGTGGTTTTGTATGAGTTTATTTCTTTGCTCGGATTTATTTTCCTATTTATTTTTGTAGTCTACGAAGAGATAGTACTTGCGTGATTCTCCATATTTTTTTCCGTGTACCGTATGTTCTGCAATATATTTTTACAGATGAGAGAACAGCATTGTCTTTTTATACGAGTATATCTATATCGATATATCTATCTGTCTATCTATCTATCTATCTATACATTGTTTGTTTGTGTGTGTGTGTGTGTGTGTGTGTGTGTGTGTGTGTGTGTGTGTGTGTGTGTTGTGTGTGCAGGAGCGCGCCTTTGAAAGTGATTTTGATATTTTTTCCACAATTCTTCATATCTGTATTTCAGTTTCTTAGTAAGAGACCTTTGTGTATGTTATTCGTCCACATTTTATGTATATTACGAAGCTTTGGAGGAAGTTTATTTTTTTGCGATTTATTCTTCGTATATTGTTAGCTTAACCCTTTCAATCCTATCACATGTTTATCTCATTTTATTGGTGCTATTTCCGGACCAAAATATTAGCCTTTGAGAAACCCTCCAAACGGGAAGTGGTAAGATGTAGCCTCCATTATCCTCTTCACTGCTGGAGGTCCTTCGTAAGTTGAATTATATCGACATGAGGTAGCAAGAGTAAATCTGAAGGTACCTCATGCGACTGAAGAGTTTAAGAACAATTTTATCTTTTCCACTACAGTATTTTTCTTCTCACATACTTTTTATAATATGGAGGAAAGATATTTTATTATTTTTCATATTTCCTCTGTATACGTTTTTTCCAGCCTAGGGAGACGTCTGGCTTAGTAAGTGATTTTTCTTTATACGAAAATTTTTGTCTTTTTCCTTGGGAGATTTTTTTTTCCGCGTGAGGTAAGGATGAGCGTTGAGGGAGTAGTGGAGCTCTCAGCGCGTTTGTTTACAGGTTTTATTTTCCTTTTTTTTGTGTGTGTGTGTGTTGTGTGTGGGGAGTAAGTCTTGTCGAGAGGAAGAGGGTGATGGAAGTGGAACATGATTGTTGCTGTCCTCTCTCTTCACTGTTTGTCTGTACGTTTGTCTGTCTTTCTGTCTGTCTGTCTCTCTGTTACATATTTTAACTTCCATCACCATCATCGTCATCATTAGCCATATTTCATCCATTCATTATTATTCTCCGCTTCATCTTACAGCTTCTTTCCCCTCCATGTCATTTTGTACATCATCTGGCTTCTGAATATTTACCTGTTTTGTATTCTCTCCATGTTTCCTGTATTCCTCTCTCCCTCTCCTCTTGATCATTGTTGTTTTCTCAGATATTCTTGTACTCTGTGTCCCCTCCTTTGATTCCTCTCCTCGTCTTTTTATCATATTATCATTATCATTTCTCGTTTTGTATTCCCTTCATTATCCTCCCTTTCTTCAATTCTTCTCTTTTCTTGTTCCCTCGATCATCATTATTTCATTATCTTGTTTCTCTTTCTGTTCTCCCCCTTCCTCCCGACATCTCTCTTTTTTTTTTTCTTCTTGTTGCAAATTACTTCCCCTAATTCATTTTTTTTTTTTACATCCATAGTTAACCAGAGCAGCTTGATTTAATTAGTTCTCTGCTTCCCTTTCTTCTGCATACAAGAAAAGTAAACAACAAAAGCTGAGGACCTGCGTAACTTCTTCCATCCAAAGAAAGTTTAATTTGTCTTTTTTTTACCCTGTTGATATTATATTATTGTTTTTCACCTGTTAGCTTCTCCGAGTCAGTTTTGTTTTCATTCATCTCCATTTTCTTAGTAGGTATTTCATTTTGCCTCTGAGCCCCCTGTGGTCCTAGCCTTCCCCTATCACTCCTTCCCATTTGCTCCCACACCTTGCCTTCTTCTCTTCCTCCCTTCCATTTTTTTTTTTCTGTCTTCCTCCTCCTCTCACGTCTTCCTCTTCCCTGTCTCTTATTTCCTATTATCTCCAATCCTTCCTTTTTCACCTTCCTCTTCCCGTCTGTTTCTCCTTCTATTTATCTTTCCCGTTTTCTCTCCTCATCTTTTTCTTCCTTTCATTTTTCCCTCTTCCTTCCCCTCTCTTCCCTTTTCCATCTTTCTCATCTTTTTTTCATTACTGTCCCTCATCTCTGGATATTAATTTTTTTTTCATACTCCTGTCCTTCATGTCTTGGTTCTGTCACAGTTTTCTCACGTCTTACCGTTTGTGTCTTCTTTGTTCTCTGTCTCTCTCTCTGTCTCTCTCTCTCTCTGTCTCTCTCTCTCTCTCTCTCTCTCTCTCTCTCTCTCTCTCTCTCTCTCTCTCTCTCTCTCTCTCTCTCTCTCATTTCAAGTTTCTCTACTGTCTCACGACCATTTGTACTCCTCTTTCTTCATTCTCTTAAGTTCTTAACTTTATCAAATTTCCTTTAAGTCACCATCCCTTAATTCTTCTCTCCGTTAATTTCCTTTAATTCTTCTTCTCTCCCCGTATTCATTTCCTTATTTAGTCATCTTTGTTTTCTTCCATCATCACTTCCCTTCCTATATTCATTGCCATTCCTCTCAATTTCTATTTTTCACTCTCCTCCTCGCAATATCTTTCCCCTCTCCCTTCCTCCCTCCTTCTCTCACTCTCTGCCTCCTCCCTCCCCAGCAGTACTCTTGATATGCCTTCTCTCTCATTTTCTCACCTGACCTCTTCTCTTTCTCATTCCCTCTTTCCCTTCTTCCTCCTCTCACTTCCTGCCTCCTCTCTTCTTCACCAGTCCCCTTCTTCTCCTCTCCGTTTATCTCCCTTCCTCTCATTTCTCCTTCCCTCTTACTATCTTCCCTTCCATTCTCGTTTTCCCCTCATTAAGTACCTTACCTCTTACCTTTCTGTCCCCTCTTTCCTCCTTCCTCTTATTCCTTAGATCTCTTTCCTCTTCTTCTCTATCCCTTTCCTTTATCTTTCTTTAACTTTTTTTTTCAGTCATATTACCTCCTCCTCGCTTATCTATCTTCTCTTTCTCTCCCAGCCCACTCCCTTACCCCCTGCTCTCTCTCTCTCTCTCTCTCTCTCTCTCTCTCTCTCTCTCTCTCTCTCTCTCTCTCTCTCTCTCTCTCTCTCTCTCTCTCTCTCTCTCTCTCTCCCTATTACCCTTCACCTTTTATCCTTTCCCTCCCATGCTCTTCCTCTCACCCTATCATTTCCTTCCCTTCACCTTTTATTCTCTCTTTCCCCCTCCTCCTGTCTCCCCCTCCCATCCCTCTTTCTCCCTTCCTCTATCTCCCTCCCATCCCTCCTTCTCCCTTTCTCTTTCTCTCCCTCCCTCACGCCTTCTCTGTCTCCCAAGGATGTGATCAACCAGAGTGTAAAGGCTCTCAGGGGACTCGAGAAAAATGAGACCATTAAGGATAGCGTTCAGGATTTCGACAACTTTGAATGGATATGGTAAACGAGCGGGAGAGAGAGAGAGAGAATGAAAAATATGACTTTCTTTTTTTTTTTTTAAGTCAAATATCAGTGGACAGTGTGCAGAAATAAGCTTGTAAGGAAGCAGTAATGGGGTGTTGTGGCTGTTTGAGTGGTTGGCATATCTTTCACAGGTTTAGTATGTAGGAATAATTCACTGATTATTTCATTCCTGTGTGTGTGTGTGTGTGTGTGTGTGTGTGTGTGTGTGTGTGTGTGTGTGTGTGTGTGTGTGTGTGTGTGTGTGTGTGTGTGTGTGTGTGTGTGTGTGTGTGTGTGTGTGTGTGTGTGTGTGTGTGTGTGTGTGTGTGTGTGTGTGTTTACCTCGCCATCCATACTTATTCTTCCTGTTTATATCTCTAAAGATTCTCTTGAACTATCGTGTCTTAAGTGAAAGATAAATATCTCTAAAACATGTTGAGATGTTGCTTGATATCTGTGCGTGTTTGTGTGCTGTTATAAATGTTAGGGGTGTGGTGAAATTATGTTACAGATGAAATATGTCTGGCTGCTTATATAATGACGGCATGTCTTTCATAGCAGAGTAACTGTACTACAATTTCTGGCATTAACTGATACGATTTTAGTTCATGATCAATACTTGGGCTACTGTCCTCTATAATATACTATGGAGTCGCTGGCAGTACCTGTCTTCATCTTCTCATCCCTACTCTAATTCCGACCAAAAACATGTGCGAATAATGATACAGGTATTATGTGTGTGTGTGTGTGTGTGTGTGTATATATATATATATATATATATATATATATATATATATATATATATATATATATATATATATATATATATATATATATATATATATATATATATATATATGGAGCGCCATGGAATGAAAGAAAGTTAGGGGAGAGGGCTGGAGGAATGTCATTAGAATGCGGCGTTCATCTGGCCTCTTAATGACATCGTAGAGTAGAGGTGAGGGGTAGCTGGTGATGCAGAACCTGCCAGGCCTACCACTGCTACTGCCATCACTACCACCACCCAGGCCTAACACTGCCACCACTGCCATCACCACATCCCAGACCACCACCACCAACACTTCTTCCAGCTCTACCACTAATACCACCACGACTACCACCACCACCTAGCAGGCCTTCTGCTGCCACAGCCATCACGTACTGTATACCACCACCCTACCTCCAGTTCCAATTACCACGTTCTTTCAGCACTTCCTTCCATTTCCACAACTTTGGTTTTGTTTTCTATTCTTCCACCATTTCCAACATTTCCTTCACTACCACTCACCATTGACTCTTGCCACCATTTCCACCATTTCCAACGCAACAATTTCGACAGACTCCTCAACCTATGGCATTCTCTTCCAACACGGTGGAAAAAAAAAATGTTGCTTCGTTTGTTATGCTTCTACCACACCGACTCTTTACGCCATTTCCATTTCCACCAGTTCCAACATTTCCACCACTTCCATTTCCACTATTTCCAACACAGCCGTTTCCACAGACTCGGCTACCTTTAGCATTCTCTTCCACCACAGTAAAAAAGGTGGCTGCGTTTCTTACACACTTCACCTCAGGGCTACAACAAGGACTGCAGTGGCGAGTGGGTTGGGTGAGAGGGGAATGGGGGTTGTGTAAGAAGTAAGGTTATGGAACAGAGAGAGAAGGAAAGGGAAAGGAGGAGTAAACAATAGAGAAGGAAAGGAAGACAGACAGAAAGTGGAAAATGTCGTGATGTTATGGGAGAGAGAAGAATGGGAAAAATATATGTGGTGAGGTTTTTGAAAGATAAAATAAGGCTAACGAGCTAAGGAGGAAATTATCGGGTAGTAGAGGGAAGAGAGAAGGAAACTGGAAAATGGTAGGAACTGCGTGAAATT
This sequence comes from Coenobita brevimanus, assembly GCF_032717465.1. Lineage (NCBI taxonomy): Eukaryota > Metazoa > Arthropoda > Malacostraca > Decapoda > Coenobitidae > Coenobita > Coenobita brevimanus. Next base: position 14,467,994 of record NC_137019.1, read on the forward strand.
TTGGAAGACAGAAGAAAAGAAAAGGTGAAAATGAAATGTAGAGAGATTTTTGAGAGACAGATAAAGAGAAAAGGAGAAATGGAAAGGTTAACTATATAGAAGATGGGAAGTGAGAGAAGATGACAGAAGGAAAATAGGGAAAGGGAAAAGTAAGATAGAAAAGGGGAAAAATTATCTACCCAGGAAAAAATAGAAAACGTAGTACAGTGGTAGGGTTGTGGATACTGAAGAGGGGAAAAGGGGAGAAAGCAAATGTTGAAAAATTAGCCATCTCATGGTGGGATAACTCTAGTATTCTCTTCCAGCTGACCCCAAGCGATTTTATTCAACTGAGAATGAATCATAGGAGCGGAAAAACGTTAAGTAAGAGAGTATAGGGAAAAAATACGTATAAAAAATAGAGGCGATTAAAGGTTTTGGAAAATAGTGTAGGAGAAAAAGAAAAGACGGTGGAAGCATTCAACTGACTGAAAGAGAGAGAGAGAGGGCGGGGGTGGCAGACAAACAGACAGACAGATACCGTTAAACAGACAGACAGACTAACAAGGACGTAGACAGACAGAGAGAGACCGGAACGAAGAAAGAAAGATCTCAGACAGAAAAAGGAAGGGCATGCAAGAACACACACACAAAAAATGAGATGGTGGCAGAATCAGACACACAGACAAACTAAAAGGAAAAGTGAGAGAACGACAGGGCAAAAAAAAGAGGCCTGTTCGAATCCGCTCCTCTCCCTCTACAAAATTCTTCCAAAATTACGTAATGGGTCCGTGGCTCTGGTGTGGATGTCGGCCGCGTGGTGAACTTCTATTGTTTTTTCAGCGCATTTTCTCACTAATTACGGCCAATTATACCGAACTTTGCGCTCTAATTCCCGGTTGTGTTTCCGCTGGAGTAGGAAGGGAGCTGGGGGGGTTAGGGAGAGGGAGGGAGGGACTGGAGGGAAGGGAAAGGGAGGGAGGATGGTAGGGAGACAGGGCTGGAGGGAGGATGGTATGGAGTGAGGGACTGGAGAGAAGGAGGGAGACAGAGAGGAGGGGTGCTGAGTGGGAGGGAGGGATATAGGGAGGAAGAGACTGGAGAGAAGGGAGAGGGAGGGAGGTAGGCAAGGAGGGAGGAGGGACTGGTGGGAAGAGAAAGAGAGGGAGGAAAGGGAGGTGAGTTTGGGGAAAGATGGCGTTCCAACTTTTAGCATAGTCTGACGAAACTTACCTTAAATTCCTATACACAAAAGCACGAAGGACTTAAAACACACACACACACACACACACACACACACACACACACACACACACACACACACACACACACACACACACACACACACACACACACACACACACAGAAAAAAGAGGGTGATATTCTTCCGTCCCTAAAGTCCGTAAAAAGTGGTATTTCCGTCCCTAAATACCCTAAAACTGGAGGAAATTAAGGGCTAAGGGATGGAAATAGGGGTGTTTAGCTGAGGCGGTCGTAATATGGAGGTTGGAGTTGGTATTCATAAGTATAATTTGTGTCACTGCGGGCAAGGTAGAGGGAGAGGGGGAGGGAAGGGGAGAGATGGAGGGGGAGAGAGGGACGGGGAAGGTATGGAGAAAAGAGAAAATGAGAGGTAGGGGGATTGCATGAGAGGAGGGGGTACAAGGTATGGAGGAAAATGAGAGCTAGGGAAGTGGGGGAGAGGGAGAAGTAGAGAGAGCATGAGACGACGATGAAGGGAAATTGGAATTGGAGAGAAAGAGGAGGAGGGGGAGGATAAGAGGTAAGGAGAGAAGAGAGTTGATAAAAACATGAGAGGAGGACAGAGAGAGAGTGAGAGAGGGGGAGGAAGTGTGGAATAGAGAAATATAGCAAGAGGAGGAGAATGGAGAGAGAGGAAGAGGAAGACAGGGGCAAGATAGGGAAAAAATAGAAAGGAAGAGGAGGAAAGGAGAGAGAGGAATACAAAGAGAATGAGAGGGAAGAAGAGAAGCGAGGAACGATGGAGGGAAAGGGGGATGGGGGGAAGAGGAAACAGAGATGAAGTGAGTTGAAACGGGGTGAGGTTAAGAAAAGAATGGGAGGGATAGAGAGGGAGGGAGAAAGAGTAGAGAGAGGATGAGAGGAGAGTCGGGTGAAGAGTAGAAGGGAAATGAAAGGGGGAGTGGACGGGGAGGAAAGGGGAGAACTAAAAGGAGAGGAATTGAAGGGGGGTAAGAAAAAACGTGGGTAGGAGTAGAGAAGGAGAGAAAAGAGGAGGGGAGAGGGGAGGTAAGATGGAGGAAAGAAGGAGAGAAGCAAGGCAAGGAGAGGTTGTTTTTGCTTGAAGGACGAAGAAGGAGAGTGCAGAATCTTTCCATGTGTCTGGTTCTTGTTACACACACACACACACAACTTAGTTACGACACGGAACTAATATCATAGTAAGTTTGTGAGGCTCAGATCAGTTCTTACACACACACACACACACACACACACACACACACACACACACACACACACACACACACACACACACACACACACACACACACACACACACACACACACACACACACACACACACACACACACACACACACACACACACACACACACACACACACACACACACACACACACACACACACACACACACACACACACACACACACACACACACACACACACACACACACACACACACACACACACACACACACACACACACACACACACACACACACACACACACACACACACACACACACACACACACACACACACACACACACACACACACACACACACACACACACACACACACACACACACACAACTTAGTTACGACACGGAACTAATATCATAGTAAGTTTGTGAGGCTCAGATCAGTTCTTCCACTTTGAAGGAACAGGGTTAACCACAGTAACTTTGACAAATTAGACAGATAGATAGATTAAGTAAATAAATAAATAAATAAATAAATGAAAATAAAATCCAGCAAAATTATTCAAAAATACAAAATTATTCTGCTTTCCACAACTAACAGTATTTTTATTAAATTTTAGTTTTCTTTTCATTCATCATTTGCTAATTAATTGATTTACTTGTTTGTTTATTTACGTTATTTATCCCTTTATGGTAATTATCAATATGATAAGATAAAATACTTCCCAGAATGCATTTTTGGAATTTTTAGATAGGGATGTGGAGGGCTGGGGGAGGGAGATTAAGGGGTTGTGTAGGGGAAGGAGGAAAGAGGGAGAGGGAAAACGAAAAAGATTAATACACAGACCACGGGTGCAGAAATAACACAACAAAATAACACTTAGCCCCAACACTGACACGCCCATACTGTTATACTGTTACTCTTTCCTGTTTCACCTTGTTTACTTTATTGACCAAAACTCTTATCTTCTCTTATCTCATTTTCATTTCTCTTGCTCATTTTCTCACCTCTCTTCTCTTCTCACGTTTTCTGCTCTGTCTTCACTCTTAGCTCACTCACTCCTCTCATGTACGAGTATATCTGTTTCCTTTCGATCTCGCCAGTGAACTCAACTGGTCTGATGTGGAGCACTTCTAATACATTTACTTCTGCAGACCTGCAATCCAGAAGTAATCTGTCCTCTCATTGTTTTTCTCTTTCCACTCATCTCCTCTGCATCTCCATATCCATATCTCTTACTCCTCTCCTTTCTGTCTCTCCCTCTTCCTTTTCTCTCTTCTCTCCTCGTCGTTCCCCGTCCTTGCCCTTAATTTCTGTTTTCCTTTCCTCTCTCCATTTCATCTCCTCTTCTCTCCTCTGCTCTACTTTGCTCTGGCATATTCTGTTCTCCTCTCCTCTCATCTCACTGTCCTCCCTCCACACCTCCCGGCTGGCAAACTCAACTGGCCCTGATGTAGAGCACTCCAGTACATTTGTTTCTATACAGCCGCGATCCCAAACCCATCAATCCTGCTTCGTCGCCGCCAGAGCATGTTTCCAGCCGACAGCCTAGCAGACGGAGGAGCATGTGTTTGTTGGTGGAGGTAGTGTCTCACCCGCCTGACTGGTTCGTCTTGGGATTTGTGTTTTGATAGTGATTTCGTTTAGATGGAAACGCTGATTTTATGCGTACAGAATAGTGTTCCGTATTTCTCTCTGTTTGTCCATCTGTCTTTTAATTTATCTATCTATATGTCTACCTACCTATCTCTCTAACCTTACATCTGTTTATCTACCCTTACATCTCTCTGTCTATATCAGTCTGTCTGTCAGTCTGTTACTTTCACCTTAATCCCAGAGTAGGCAGCTACGAACAAATCGCCTCCATTTCACTCTTTCCACTGTCATCAGATTGCCCTTCCTCTAACTCTCACCAGTCTATTCATACAGTATACCCCTCCACTCTATCCCTCAACCCCTTTATCGGTCTCTCCCTCCCCCTCTCCCCATCCACACACACGTAGTCTTCTTATTCAGTCTCTCATATTCCATACTTTCTCCATCACAGGATACTCCTTGACACACTCAACCATTTTCACTTCAGCACCACAACTCTCCCAAACATCCTTATCCGTCTCCCATTGATGCTCCCAGTGTTGCTATGATAATAATAATAATAATAATAATATTTTAATCGTTATTTTTTTATTAATGACTTCTGTTTACCTCTCAGTCAGTCACGCATGTCAAGCTTAAGAGAACACTGCTTCACTTGTTTTATGGCGGTCTGGTCAGCAAAAATTAATAATAATGAAAACAAAAAGACGAAGAGAAAGATATAGACCAAGAACAAGACGAATCGTGAGCAGAAATCACAGTGGTAAAAGGAATCCTCACAAGAAACAAAAGGGCCGCTGTAAAAAATGAATCTCTCAAAAATTGCCCTCGCCTGCTGCCTATTTAGCATTCTGGACGATCACACCACGACATCTTGCCCCCTCCCTCTCTCTCTCGCCCCATCCGTCCCCTCTAGCCCACCACCCTGTAACCCCACCCCCTCCTTTAGCAATTACTGCCACCAGACGCTTGGACTTAGTGGTGGGAAGGAGAGAGAGAGAGAGAGAGAGAGAGAGAGAGAGAGAGAGATTACTCAGACAGAAACAAAAACGTGCAGCAGGGCAAAAAAATTAAAGACAGACAGTAGGACATGCAAACAGACATAAACAAATACAGACACATATGCATACATACATACATATATACAGGGAAGCTGAAACACATAGACAAATTTTAAGATACATACACATACATAATTATACACATACCAGTACATACACATATATACATACATACACATACATTCATGCATACATAAATACATAAAGACACAAACAGAGAGAGACAAGTTATAAAAAGTTAATTCCCACAAACCCTCATCCACTTGTTACCCTCTCTCACCACATTTCCAGCCTCTCAGCACCACTCATTTACATACCACGGCATATCTCGCTCCTCATTCTACCCCCACCCCCTTACCCACCTCCCCCTACCCCAATCCCCCTTTCCCCACCTCCCCCGGGGTCTTTGGAGGGCTTGGGGTAGGAGGGGAGAGGGTGGGAAAAGGAGGGGAGAGAGAAGGAGGGGTATTTTTGCGAAGGGAGATTTTCAGATGTTGAGGAGGATCAGTGTGTGGCCAATGGAGACCTTGAAGTGTGTGTGTGTGTGTGTGTGTGTGTGTGTGTGTGTGTGTGTGTGTGTGTGTGTGTGTGTGTGTGTGTGTGTGTGTGTGTGTGTGTGTGTGTGTGTGTGTGTGTGTGTGTGTGTGTGTGTGTGTGTGTGTGTGTGTGTGTGTGTGTGTGTGTGTGTGTGTGTGTGTGTGTGTGTGTGTGTGTGTGTGTGTGTGTGTGTGTGTGTGTGTGTGTGTGTGTGTGTGTGTGTGTGTGTGTGTGTGTGTGTGTGTGTGTGTGTGTGTGTGTGTGTGTGTGTGTGTGTGTGTGTGTGTGTGTGTGTGTGTGTGTGTGTGTGTGTGTGTGTGTGTGTGTGTGTGTGTGTGTGTGTGTGTGTGTGTGTGTGTGTGTGTGTGTGTGTGTGTGTGTGTGTGTGTGTGTGTGTGTGTGTGTGTGTGTGTGTGTGTGTGTGTGTGTGTGTGTGTGTGTGTGTGTGTGTGTGTGTGTGTGTGTGAGAGAGAGATTTAGAGAGAGACAGACAGACAGAGGAAAATGTGAGATACAAAGAGATGAGGATAGTATAACCTGCATAACTAGACAGGAAAAAAGAAAGAAGAGGACAGACAGACAGACAGATAGGTAGACAAATAGATAGATAGATAGATAGATAGATTAATACAGACCATTGGATAAATAAAAATACAAACAGACACACAGAGAGGAGTGTGGGGGGGGACAATACGCACAGTGTACACCAGCTTCCCTACACAAACGCACATAAACGCTCCCAGTCAGCAGATCCTCTCATGATTTTTGCATCACCCAGTCTCTCGCAGTGTTGTGGTTTTGCTGCTAGAGAGAGAGAGAGAGAGAGAGAGAGAAAGAAAGAAAGAGAGAGAGAGGAGCTACTTAATGAAAACGACAGAGAGATAAAAAGAGAAACATATAGATATGGATATAAACCTTTGACTCTTATTCCCAACTAAAGATTTGTGAGGTAATATTCAGAAGCAAGGAAAGAGAAACCATAAAAGTGTGAGAATTATCAACAACACGTCCAATGAAGTGGGCCACACAGTCATTCACACAGATTAAAGATGGACAGACTAGTAAGGCCCGCAAGGAGTGTGCTATCTATTTATCTATGGCCTTCCACCATCCATTCACTTGATGTATTGCTACTATCAGGCTTCTCTAATGTGGGTGATAAACCAAACTATTTTTCTGTAACCTTGAAAACTATTTATTACGCTGGGTGGTAACCATGTAACTAAAAAGGACGCCTTGTGGTCTAGTGGGTTAGAGCGCTCCGACCGGATGAGACCCGTAGTGATATTCATCCTTGGAGTGGTTGGGGTTAGTTACTCACATGGTACAACTCAGGGATTATCGAGGCTAATCATCCTTGCCTTAAGAATTGGGACTGAATTGCTTAGCCAGGGCCAGTACGCTCTTCATAGGTCTAAAAATTATTGTATGATAGATATTGATAGAATTCTCTCTCTCTCTCTCTCTCTCTCTCTCTCTCTCTCTCTCTCTCTCTCTCTCAAAACTCCAATCCACAGTAGAGAGAAAATCGGATCTATATTTTTGCCGACTTCTCAACTTTGACCAGGGCAAGAAAAAGCCAGAGATAATGACATTCTATTACAAAGGGGAAATAAAGTTAATAAAGAAAGGGAGTGCCGGGAGAAGGAGTTGGAGGACGAGGAGATAGTGGTGGAAGAAGAGGAAGGAGGAGGGAGAGGAAATAGTAGTGGAAGAGGAGGAGGAGAGGAGGAAAAGAAAGGTCGAGAAGTAGAAGATGGAAAAGAAGATGACGAAGAAGAAGAGATAAGGAGAAGAAAAATGAATAATTAAAAGCATGAGAGGGGGGAGATGAAAAAGGAGTTGGAAGTAGAAAAGAAAAAGAGCATGGAGGAGGAGGAGGAGGAGGAGAAGAAAAGGAAGTTGGAGAAAGAAGAAAAGAGGACAAGGAAGAATTTGGAGAAAGAGAAAGAGGGAAGAGGAGAAGGACCCAGACATGTTCCTCCCCTCTCCCCCTCCCCCTCCCCCTTCTCCCCTCCTCCACCACCTTGCCCTCTCCCCCCTTCCCAAAAGACGGTGAGATTCCTCGAGTTGGTATTTGGAAAAACTTTGGGAGGACCGATTTCCACACAAAGTTTAAAGGGGGAGGGGGAAGGTGGGGGATGGGGGCAGGAAGGGGAAGAGTAGGGGTTGTGGTAAAGGGGAGAGAGGTGGGTTTAGAGAGAGAGAGAGGGGGGTAGGGGGAGGGAATGGGGTATGATAGAGAAGGGGGTAGTAGGGAGAAGGGGAAAGAGGATAGGAGGGTGAGGAGGGAGAAAAGGGAGGGGGATAGGAGTCCCAAGGAAGAGAGAAAAGGGAGGTGGTAGGAGGTGTCGGGGGTGAGATGGTATTAGAAGAGGTAAGAAGAATGGGTATTGGAGGGGAAGGGTTGAGTATTGTGAGGGGGGGGGTGGAATTGAGGGAGGTAAGATCTTTGGTTCATCCTTCTCTAATTTTTTTCCTCGTCGTCCTTCATCTTCATCTGTTCTTCTTCCTCAGCCTCAGTCACCTTTATCTCATTTCTCTCTTAATAATTTATCTCCTCTTCCTCCGCCTTCTCCTTCCCTTACAATTTCGTCATCATCAGTCGCCTCCTCTTCCATCACCACCGTATTGTCTTCTCTCTCTCTCTTCCTCTGATCCTGTTCTTCTCGTACTCTCTTCCTCCACATTATATTATCTTTCCTTCTTTACTATTTTTTCTTTGTGTCACTCCTCTTCTTGATTTCCAATTTCCTTTTAGCTTTGTCTCTTTGTAATGATAGTTTTAAAATCCTTTCATTACAATGTCTTTTTTTTCTTCGTTTTTCTTTTCTAAGGAAGGAGGAGGGGACAACGGTAAGCTTTTTTTTTTTTTTTTTTCACTTAAGCGAGACTGGAAATGTAACCGTTATGTAACCTTCATTAATAGAGGTGCTTCATTTTAAGAGGTACTTTCTAAATTGATTAAAAAAGCCTGGAAGTTGTAAAAATAGAAAATTAAGATAATGCTTTACTGAGAAATTATGATGATGTCGAAAAAATTTTTGGTACCTGGTGGTGTAGTATATAACCACTTCAGTACGATGGCGTCTGTTGTACTGTAGTGTTCCTGCAACCAGATAATTTGTATATATTAAGATTAACGGATCCCTCCAAGCGACGGATTTACAGAAGGCTCAGTTTATCAAAATTGCAAGCCCTCCATTACGGAATCCTCTTCTGAAGTGAATGACGTTTATTGGAGGCAGCAAGGATTTAACAAGACAACACCATACCGTAAATGTTAAGGAACCAAATAATGTGACGGACCTGGCCTTCGCTCGTGGTCTGCTAATTCTAAGAGGCGAGTGGAGTACTTTTCCGACCTTGTAATGCCACTATGGGTTGAGCTGGTCATCTGCCCAGAATGTGGACTGCTGTAGCTTTGCCTCAGATTCTTATGTTTCGACGAGATTATTGATGGACAAACTAGCACTGTTTTTTTTTTTTTTTTAAATCAATATTACGAGCCTCTTTTCTGTAACTCGTCTTTCTTCCCCCCCTTTTTTTCAGTATATTCATTTAACTTACTCATCTTGCCGTCATTATTTCCCGTGTTGTCTTCTATTTCCAGTCTGTTACCTACATTATGATACTTAATCAATTCCTCCCTGAATATTTTTGCTTGCAATGTTTTAATATGTTCGCTTACTAATTTTCTATCAAGGTTCCTTTCTATATGAACAGTCTCAGCCTCCTGTGATTCGCTTTTAACGGAATAAAATCGTCTGGTATGTGGAGAGGTTTGTATGTTGGCCGAATGACGGATAGAGACCCAGAAACAGAGATACAGAAAAAATAAACAAAAAGAGACAAGTAGAAAGGGTATATATGTGTGAAGTGAGATTCGACTCCCAATCGAACCAACAGCGGCACTGTATTGTCTGAAGTGCATGTGTATATGTGAAGTAGAAACAGAGTGATACAGACAGAGATGCAGAGAAAATAGAGAGTGAGGAAGGCAAGAGGAAGAAAAAAGTCAATATGCGTCAAGTTCGAATCTCCAAACGAACCACCGACTGCATTTAATTTATGTGAGACAGATATAACAAGCAGAAAGAAAATGAAAATCATACTCATAAAATGAAAGGGAAGACAGAGAAGAAAAACTGATAGAGAAAAGGAGAAAAGGAAGAGTGAATTTTCGTAAACTCAGAGTCGGTTCCCCAAACAAAGCAGTTGCCACACTCCATTTATCAGAGGTATATATAAAAAGGCAAAAGGAAATAAATGAAAGAAGACTGAAATGAAAGAGAAAGTGAGAAACAGAGAAAGCGAGGAGAAAAAAAGAGCAGCGGAAAAGAGAGGGAGAGAGAGAGAGAGAGGAAAAAAAAAAGTGAATTTGCATGAAGCCAGATTCGACTCCCCAAACGAACCAGCGGCCGCACTCCATTTGTCAGAGGCGGATGTCAACACGCGGGTCTGAGGCATGATTGGCTGAACGCTATTTATTTTAGCAACTTGTCCTGCGGGGAGAGAGAGAGAAAGAGGGGAGAGTGAGTGACTGTGTGTGTGTGTGTGTGTATGTGTGTGTGTGTGTGTGTGTGTGTGTGTGTGTGTGTGAGAGAGAGAGAGAGAGAGAGAGAGAGAGAGAGTCTGCAAGTATGGATGTCAATGCATTTAAAAGAGAGAACTGATATGTGTAATACAGAGTAAGAAAGTGTGTATGAGTGTACCTGTGTGTGATGGCAATTTAACGCCTGGTTATAGTGGACTGCTCATGATACCAGATGATTTTACTCGTATTCAGCTTAGAAGAGACTTTTTTAACTGGAGAGGTTAGATGTTGTCTTCATGGCCCCCTTTACAAGCTGGTCCCCCTTAGCTGCATCAGTTCATTAGTTCGGCGGCCAGAATTATTGAAAAAAAATGTCATCATACTAAAAAGACTGCCTTGGCCACAGATAAGAAAGACTAATTTTGAATGTCCAATGAGAGAAAAACAGAAGCGACAGGCTATTGGACCGTATTATAAGCTACCAAATATTTCGTAACATTTTTTTCATTGCGATTTGTTTGCATATTAAACCTCAGTATCCTATTTCATGCTGCTCAAGCCAAATTTGTAGACATTAACACTGCATAAATAGCGTACAAGTGAACGCAAGTTATAATATGCTAAATAAATAAAACCAGAGAGGTACTGCGAAGCCTTCTATATGCCACTACAACACGACCCTTTATGTTCATAGTACTGTTGACTATCGTGCGGCTGGCAGGGCTGTTGGTGCCAAACATTGCCCCAGGGGATGTGTGTCAACTGTACTGACATTGCTGTTAGTTTGTTTATTGGTACACAAGGGAGAGAGTGAGGTGGCCACACTGGAAGGGGAGAGGGCAGGGAGGAATAGCATGAAGTAGAAAGCAGATGAGGAGAAGGGGATAAGGAAAGGAGATTAAACGGAAAGAAAAGATGGGAAAGAACAGAAAGGAAGAGGAGAGAACGAGAAGGGAGACAATTTGAGAGATTGTGAAGAGGAATGAGAGAAAGATGGCCCTAATGTGGACGAAGTTGATGAAGGTAAGAGTGAGAAACGAATGGTTGAAATGCAAGTGTAAGCTAGGGAGACGAGAAGAAAGGGAGAGACTTTGAGAGGGAGAGAGAGAGGTAGAGGTGAGAGGGGAAAAAAAGTAAGGAAAAGAAAGAGGGATGGGAGGAGTGTGATATGGAGGAGTGAGGAGAAAAGCTTGTGACACAGGAAAAGAATACTAGGGAAGTGAGAGAATCATAGGATGGAACGTGTACAGTATCATCAACGCATAAAAGATGACAGTTAATTTTGCGAGTACGTTAAAGATGAATTGAAGTTCTTCTATAATTTTGTTATTACATTTATTGATAAATATGAATATGCTGATTGTGTGTGTGTGTGTGTGTGTGTGTGTGTGTGTGTGTGTGTGTGTGTGTGTGTGTGTGTGTGTGTGAGAGAGAGAGAGAGAGAGAGAGAGAGAGAGAGAGAATAAAGACAGTGAGATAGAGGTGATGGAAAGGAGGAGCTCTTCAGGGGGGTCTTAGCTCCCCCTCTTCCTCCCCCCTCCCCCAAGATTCTTTCTCGAGACAAAAGATTGGGAGGAAATTTGGAGATGAGCACTGGAGCGTTGGCAGTGGGAGATGGATGAGAGAGAGAGAGAGAGAGAGAGAGAGAGAGAGAAGGGGAGAAAAAGTAACAGAATTAAAGAAATGAAAAATAAGGGAGTTGAAAAGTAATAAGGAAGAAAAATGAAAGATGAGGAAAGAAGAATGACGTGAACAGACAAGAGGGGCAAAGATAAGATAGGAAGAGAGGAGAAGAGAGAGCAAGAAGAGGGAGAAAAATAGGAGGGAAGAGGAGAAAAGGGGGAAAAGGGAGATAAAAGGGAAAAGGGAGATAAAAGGAAGAAACAAAGAAAGAAAAGGAGAAAATGGTGGAAAACAAGGATAAAGAAAAATGAAAATGGGAGAAGAAAGAGGAAGAGGAAAGGAAAGGAAAGGAGGGAAAGGCGGGAGAGAGGAGAGAAGGAAGAGTAAGAGTGGGAAGAAAGGGAGAGAGGAGAGAAAAGTAGATGAAGGGAGATTAACAGAAAACAGAGGAAGAGAAGGAAAGGGAGAAAAGCTAAAAGGGAGAGAAAATTGAAAAGGGAAAGGGGAAGAAGAGAGGAAAAAGAAAAAGAACAGGAAGAGGAGGGAGGCGGCGGTTTGATGAGGTCTTGGTGAGTTTGTGAAGTTTTGACGTTTTTCTTGATTTGTTGGTTTGGCCCTTTATTATTATTATTATTATTATTATTATTATTATTATTATTGTTATTATTATTATTGTTATTGTTAGTAGTAGTAGTAGCAGTAGTAGAAGTAGTAGTAGTAGTAATAATAGTAGCAGTAGTAGTTCTTGTTGTTGTTGTTTTTGTAGCTGTAGCTGTAGTAGTAGTAGTAGTAGTAGTAGTAGTAGTAGTATTTGTCGTTGTTGTTATTACTGTGATTAATAATATTATACTCTTCATAATGCTCTCCCTCTCCTTACCCTCCCCCCCCCCAGCCACACCTTTCACCTGCCCCCTGGTATCCCATTTAATTCATATAAACCAAATTTTTATCCCATTTTAAAACCATTCCTTTCACTAATTTAGTTCCAGCTATTGTAATCTAACCTGCTCCTCTTCCCATATCCTGTCAATTCCTAATCCCATCATCAGCTCTCTCTCTCTCTCTCTCTCTCTCTCTCTCTCTCTCTCTCTCTCTCTCTCTCTCCTTCCCTTCCCTGTCTCCCTTTCCCTTATTCCTCTCTCTGCTTGTGTCTCTTCCATCCTCGCTCCTCTCCTTCCCTCTCCCTCTCCTCTCTCCCTCTCCCCACTCAGCATATCCCTCTCAGATTACCCTGTTTACAACCCGGCCAAGGCGAAACTATCTCCCTGATTCACCAAGATAATAACACAGTGGACGTGCATTTAGAGACTGGTAGTTGTGGTAATGAATGGTGGTTGGTAATGTTGGTAGTGGTTGTAGGGGGTGGGTTAACTGGAGGCTGGATGGTGGTAGCTGTGATGTTAATTAGTGGTAGTGGTTGCTGGATGCTGGTAGTTGTGCTGCTAAGTGGTGGGTTGGTAATGTTGGTAGTCCCGGTTGAGGAGCTTAACTGATGTGAGAATGGTGGTAGTTGTGGTTGAAAAAGTTGTAAAAATATTGTAATGATATATGAAGAGGTTGGCGGGTGACTGAATGGTAGTATCTAAGGTAGTAAATGGTGATAATGGTACATGAGTGGTATCTGGCGACTGAATGGTGGTAGTTGAGGCTCTGAGTTATGGGAAAGACAGATGGGTGGTAACTTGACTGTGGCAGGTGGTAGTTGTGGTAAAAAATCGTGGTTGTAGGTGTTGGCAGTGGTGGCTGAGGGGGATTTTACCAGGTGGTTGTATAGTTAGTGATGAAAACTTGGTGATGATGAAGATAGTGGCGAGATGAGAAGTGTTATGGCTGTTCTTGATGATAGTGGTGATGCTTGGTGAGTGAAATATTAGTGAAGATGAAGACAGTGGTGAGATGTGAAGTGTTATGGTTGTTAGTGGTGATGCTGATGGTGATGGTGATGGTGGTGGTGATTGGTGGATGAAATGGTGAGTTGGTGTTTGGTCCTTGCCTTTTTTCCACCACCGCTACCTCCTGTTTGTGTTTGTTACCTTAGGGTACGACTGAGAGAGAGAGAGAGAGAGAGAGAGAGAGAGAGAGAGAGAGAGAAAGAGAGAGAGAGAGAAAGAGGGATATTAAATTAGCGTGCATATACAGTAGTGTGTGTGTGTGTGTGTGTGTGTGTGTGTGTGTGTGTGTGTGTGTGTGTGTGTGTGTGTGTGTGTGTATGTGTGTGTTTCCGTGAGTATGTGTGTTCGGGAGGCTAACAGGAAGAAGAGAACTAATCCCTTTATCACTCGGAAAACATCACTTCATTAGTCCATCGCTTACTGTGCCAAAATCCAACTTAATTCCAACCGTGACCACATTGCTTACAGCCACACACACCCTTCAGATAAGCAAGTCTGTCCCCATCTCTCTTATTAACACTCTCAGGCTCTTATGCTCATCCTAAGCTGAATAAATCGCTAGTTGAAATAGGATACTGGAGTTATTCTGATCGTAAGTGGGTAAATAGTAAGAGTTGTATTATTCTCAGTCTCCCGTGACTTCCTCGTAATTGACTGAAATATTTTGGTGTTATTCAGACTGCAATGCTAGAGTTATCTCGACCATGAAAGTGTTCACCCCTTCACTGTGATGACGCATTGCTATTTTATTCTCAGCTACCTCCAGATGAGTTTATTTAGCTTAAAAAATGCCACTCGTGTTGAAGAGGTTAATCAGTATCTACAGTAGGTAAAGGAAAATTATACCTGAGAGAATAATATTAAGCCAGTTTTAGAGAAAGAGAGAGAGAGAGAGAGAGAGATGGAGAGAGAGAGAGAGAGAGAGAGAGAGAGAGAGAGAGCAGTAAAAGGCGGAGACAGGAGGTACAGGGAAATAAAAGAGAGGAAGAGTGTTTTGGTCGAGGCATATCCAGGGAAACAGGGGATGGGCGGGCGGAGGTGAGGGAAAGCGAGGGGATGAGGGAGGGGGTAAAGGATGGTGGTGGGAAGGGGGGGAGGGGAAGAGGGTGGCTGCGGGGGCGGGGGAGGGAGAGGAGAAAGGAGAGATGAGGCAAAGAACATGAAAAATATGAATGAAAATGTGTCTTCATTTCACAGTGCCATGAATTGTGTAAATGAGAGAATTATATCATCCGCTCATATTGTGGTTATTGTGAAGAAATAGCAGATATGATGAGGGTCCAGGTAGGGCCGAAACTGTTCTCTCTTTACAATAAACGCAAAATCCTTATGTGGGAAAAGAAGTCTGGATGATGATAATAATGATGATGGTGGAATTATGAAGTGGAGAATTCTGATAGTGTGGAGAAGGATGATGGTGTTGATGATAATGATGCTGATGGAACTGTGGGGTAAAAGGATTTTGAAAGTGTGGAGAAAGGTAATTATGATAATGTTGTTGTTGTTGATGATGATGATGGTGACGATGTTTAGGCACATTGAGCCTAATTACCCTTACGTGAGGAACAAGAACAAGGATTAGGAAGAGAAGGTGAAAACAGAATCATAGGAACAAGTGGATGCATAAAAATGGTCCATATGAGAACCCAAGAAAGATGAAAATAGAAATCTCCAGAATACGAAAAAAAAAAAAAAAAAAGGTGATTCAGAAATGCCAGGTGATAGAAAGGTTAGAAAGCAAGAAAAAAGAATAAGAAAGTATGTCCTAGATGAGGAGTATGGGGACGTTAGAGGATCAGAAAATGAATATGTGGGGTGTTAGAGATCTGGTCAGATTTGTCTTCATTCAGAGTCTCCTGCGCTCGAAGGAAGAGGAGGAGAAAAAAGAAGAAAGGCTAGAAGGAGAAGAACGGGGCCTATGATTAAAAAAAAAAAAAAAAAATGGAAGATGAGGAAGAAGCCTCAGGAAGTTAAAGAATAATTCTAGATACATAGGGAGGAAACCCTTGATGATGATAAAGGAGCAAGGACGAGGAAGAACAGTCGGAAGGATGAAGGAAAGCTAGGAGGATGTCTGGGAGGATAAACAGTAAGAAGTGAAGACGAAGACTTGGTATAGGTTGGGGATGAGTATGAGGAACTGAAACCAGGATGGTAAAGAAGCTCCGTCATGCTGGAAAATGAAGCAGGAAGGATGAGGACGATGTCCAGGATGAGGAAGGCAGAGCAACAGAAGAAAAGGTAAATGTGTGGGTTGTCGGCAGCCAGCGGGGTTCGACCAACGTTTGTCTTCACTCAGTCTCCGCGTACAAGTAGGAGGAGGAATAGAGGCTAGGAGGAGAAGGAGGGAGCCATTGATGATGAAAAGGAACGGGAATGGGAAAGAAGATCGAGAAGGATGAGGATGAAGATCGAAGAGGATAGAAAAATGGCAGGAAGATAAATGTGAGAAAAGAAGAAGGACGAAAAGGAGAGTAAGAAAGATGAAGGAAAGCAAGGATGGTAAGGAAGGAAGCTCAGGAGGATGAAGAATAACCCTAGGATAGAAAGGAATAATAAATAAAGATGGAAAAAAAAAAAAAGAAAGGTAGAACTCTCAAGAGGACGAGGAAAAATATCCAGACTGCTAACTAAGAAACCCAGGATGATGAAAAAGGAAGAAAGGATGAGGAAGAAGGGCCAGAAGGATGAGGATGAGTGAGGCAGGGCAGCAGGAGGAAGGAAGGTAAATGTGTGGGTTGCTGGCAGCCGGCGGGGGTCCGGCCACGTTTGTCTTCACTCAGAGTCTCCGTGTGCAAGTATTTACTGGGCAAACATGGCGTCCCTCCGATGTTTGGGCCCCCGACTGCAACCTTCTCACACTCCGATTGTCCACCTATTGGCCGGGGTTTATATATTCCTGAGGTTGGTAGGTGACGGGAGGGGGGTTTTATGGGGTTCTCTCTATCGTCCTGGGTTCTCGTCGCCTGGGACCTCTTCAGTTTTTGGTTGTGGGATAGAGAAGAGGAGGAGGAACTACAGGGGCAAAAAGAGTGAGACCAACACCGATTGCTTGGATCATGGTAGGGGTAGGGGAGAGTTGTTGTTTTTCGCATGTGTGTGTGTGTGTGTGTGTGTGTGTGTGTGTGTGTGTGTGTGTGTGTGTGTGTGTGTGTGTGTGTGTGTGTGTGTGTGTGTGTGTGTGTGTGTGTGTGTGTGTGTGTGTGTGTGTGTGTTTCTGCGTGCGTGCTTGCCTGCGTGCGTGCGTGCGCGCGTGTGGTTTTAGAAGAATTTAGGGTTTGATATTATTTCCTTTCTTTTCCCCCTCTTCTCTTTTTGATGAGAAGTACAGAAACAAGGGAGGAACTAAAGGAGAAAAAAGGAAAAATCCACCTATTTCTCAAGGCTTGCATATTCTTGAGGGTACTAGAAGAGGGTGCTTAAGGGAACTTTTGTATGGTTTCCCCTCCTGACCCCCCTGTTTGGTTGAGAGATACAGAAAAAAGTGTGCAATTAATAAAAAGTAAGTGCTATCCCATTTTTCAGATTTTATAATATTCTTGAGGATAGAAATTAAAAGTTACTTTTTAGTGGAATCTTCTATAATCGTTTCCCCTCTTCGTCCCTTCTCCCCTCTTCTTTTGGATTTGAGACACAGAAAGGAGAGGGAGTGGAGGGAAAAGAAGTTAAAATTCACCTATTCCAGAGGGTAAGGGCACGGGACAGGGTATCTCTCTCTCTCTCTCTCTCTCTCTCTCTCTCTCTCTCTCTCTCTCTCTCTCTCTCTCTCTCTCTCTCTCTCGGATGAGATAGATAGAGAGATAGACAAATATAGTTATCAGAACAAGTAATACGTCAAAGGGTCTTACGACCCATACCGAGGAGGTGTCATTTGATAGAGAGAGAGAGAGAGAGAGACTGGTGGGAGGAGCCAACCAGCCGCCATTGCATCACGTGGCTCTGTTTCTTGTGGCTCCTACTGCTCCTCCTGCCTTACCACTTTTTCTCCACTCTCTCTCTCTCTCTCTCTCTCTGTATATATATATATATATATATATATATATATATATATATATAGATAGATAGATAGATAGATATATATATATATATATATATATATATATATATATATATATATATATCAGTCAATCTCGTTCCCTCTCGTTCCCTCTCTCTCTCTCTCTTCCTCCCTCCCTATCTCTTCTCCTCTTCCACCAACCCAGTTTCTTCCTTCCTTCCTCATTCTCTTCTTCCCTCTCTATCTCTTTCTCTCTCCCTCTCTCTCCGTGCCTGCCAGATGTCTCCTCAGCCATCGATTGGGACGAGGGAGGGGAAGGGGGTTTGGAGGGGGGAGGGAGGGGGGTGATTTGGGAGGAGAGATAGGAAGGAGGGAGGGAAGAGGGGGGAGGGGGCGAGCTTCTTCCAGGTTTTGCCTACTTTCAGAGAGCTGTGGAAGGAAGGACGGAAGGAGGGAGGGAGAGGAGGAAAGCAGAAAAGGAGGAGACTTGAAGGAAGAGAGGGTAGGAAAAAAAAAATGTAGACATGGAAAGAGAGAAAGTGAGGAAAGAGGGTGGTATATGTAGAGAGGAGGAGGATGGAAGGAAAAGAAAAGTGTATTTGGAGGAAAGTGAACTAAAGGAAGAAAGAATTACACCATAGAGGAATAGAAGGAAGGAAGGAAGGAAGGATGGAAATAAGAGGGTAGAAGTGAAGTGAAAGAAGGAAGGGAACAGGAATATGAAAGGGGGGGATATCAAAGGAAGAAAATGTATTGAAAGGCAGAAATGAGCAGAAGGAGAGGAGTGGAAAAAAGTTAAATTAATGAGAGCATAGGTAGTGGGAAAAGTATTTACACTTACAGCTAAAAGGGTGAAGAGAAAGAGACGGGAGAAGACAGAAGTGAAGATGACGCAGGAAGGAATGGGGGATGAAGAAGAAAAAAAATATGGAGAAAGAAAGAGCAGGAAGAAAACAAGATGAGCAGATTGACAAGCAACAGTATATCAGTGAGTCCAGAACATCTCTAAATATGGATGTTTTAAGCCTCGTCGCAACTGCAGGTCTAAAAGATATAAGACCACCACCTACTGAGATGTTTCCTTTCCGATTCTCATGTTCTGAACTCTTGCAGTGGGTACAGCAGGGAGTACAGTAAACGTCAGAATAGCCACAGTGTAGAATGGCAAATTGCAGTATCCCATTGGTCTGGTCAAACACCTCTGAATTTGGAGGCCTCGACCCGTGTATGTTTCTTAACCCTTGCTGTCGCATTGTCACAGACTCACAGGCAGACAGTTAGACAGATATACAAGTAGAGGCAGAGGCAAATAGACACAAGAAGGCAAATAGAGGCAGGCAGACACAGGCAGACGGATACAAGCAGGGACAGACAGACAGAAAGGGGCAGGCCAACAGGCAGATAAAAGATGCAGGCAAATGAACAGAGAGATAGCAAAACAGAAATAGCCATATAGAAAGATAAAAACAGACAGACAGGCAGATCTGAGATTAGCAGAAAGATGTACTCTATTCAGACAAATAAGAAGTGAAATGCTGGGTCACTGAAATAAAAATGAGGGAGGGAGGGAGGAGGAGCGGATCTTTTAAAACAAGAGGGTAGATAAGCAAGACAGACACAGACAGATGGAAACAAAGATTAAACTAACAGACAGACAGACACTATGCAGAAAAATCACTATAAAAATGCCATCTCATTGTACTGACAATTATTGAATCCAAACAGTTACCCAACACAAACTGACAGTCATGATCGTATGTTCAACCCTTTCATTCCCAGCCGATTTTTAGACAATTTTATTAGTCCCTCCAGTTCGATGAGTTCTATATTTTATTCTTGCTATCTCCAGGCATTCAGGAGCGACCTTCCGCACTGAGTTGGCTATGTCACCGCCTGTCAGTATACGAGTATGTATCTCTTTGGTCCTTTTCCCTTTTCTGTACATTCTCTCCTCCCTCCTTCATCCAATCTCCGTCTCCATTCAGTCACACCCTCTCCTCTTTTCATCCCTCCCCTTTCTCCACTCCCCTTCCTCTCCTCCTCTCCTCTCCTCCTCCCCCCTTCTCAGACCTCGCCTCCTCATACCCCTCCTCCTCAATGGATTATACCCCTTTGATCCACTAGTGAGAAGCGGCCACTGTAATCCAACGCCCCGCGGGACACCACAACTGGGGACTCCTTGCAATGATCCTCACTTACCCCTCCTTCTCCTCTTGCCTCGGTCTTCCTCTCCCTCTTCTTCTCCTGATACTGTCTTCCTCTTCTCTTCCTCCTTTTTCTCTTGCCCATCCTCCCTACTTCTTCCTCTTCTGGCTATCCCCCTTTGATCAACAACGCCCCGCGGGACACCACAATTAAAACTCTATGCAAGGAGCCGTCCTGTCTCGGTCCACCCCATCCTTTGTTACTGCCTCGGTCTTCTCCTCCTTCTTCTATTCCTGTTTTCCTCTTCTCTTCCTCCTCCTCCTTCTTCATGTTTTTCTCCCTTCCTCCTATGCCCGGTGATCCAGAAGTGAGAGAAGGCCACTGTTATCCATGCAAAGGGCCAGTCTTTCTGTCTCCATCTTCCCCTTCTTCTCCATTTTCCTTGGTCTTCCTTGCCTTTTTCTTCTCATAATGACTCACTTCCTTTTTCTTCTTCCTGTAACGCCCCCTCCTTCTCCGTCGATCCTGTCTTCCTTCTTCTCTTCCTGCTGCACTTTTGTTCTTCACCAATACTCCTCCCACATTTTTCTTCTTCTTCCCAAGTCTACAGTATGCAAGGGCCCCATGTCCGAGTCTTTTCCTTCTTCATTATCCCCTCCTTCCACCTCTGTCCTTCCATCTTTTCCTCCTCCATATTTCTTTCCTTCCCCACCTCTCTTCCCCTCCATTGCTTCATGCTCCCTCCCCTCCCTCTCCCTGTTCACCTTCTTATATTAATTTCTGTTGGGGGTCTTCATGTCCATAGCCAAATAAAGGCATGTGTCGGAGGGAGGAGGGAGAGAGATAAATGGAAGGAGGAAGAGAGATAAATGGAAGGAGGAAGAGAGAGAAAAGGAGGAGGAGGAGGAGAAAGGCCATTTGAAAGAAGAAAAGAAGAAGGAGGGAGGCGAAGGTATGGAAGGAGGAAGAAGAGAAGAAGGGTGGGGGGGATGAACGTAAGAAGAAGGTTGAAAGGAAAGAAACAAGGAAAAGGAATGTGGAACTAAGGAGAAAGGAACGGAACAAGGAAGGGGGCAGAGGAGGAGGGAAGTAGAAGACACTATACTAACAATTAGACAGGTAGAAACGTAAGTAAAAACACAATTAAGTAGATAGGTCAGTTATAGAGAGAGAGAGAGAAGTGGAGGGAAGGCAGAGAGAATCAGGTGTAGGTAAATTTGGCGTGGTGTGTTTCTCAAGGACTGATGACACGGCGGTGACTAGGAAAGGGAGGGTCTTCTCTCCTCCACCACCTGAGAAAAGAGGAGGAGGAGGAGGAGGAAGAAGAGGAAGAGGAGGAGGAAGGGAAGGAGTGAGAGACGAAAAGAATATAGAATGTGTAGAAAGAGAGAGAAGAGAAGAACAAGAAGAAGAAAATTCAGGAGAAAGAGAATGAGAAGGGGGATTAGGATTCGAGAATGAAGTGAATTGTGAACGACGTGGAAAGAAGGATTAAAAAATGAAGGAGGGAGAGAAATATATACACAAAAAGACAGGAGTAGAAGAATAGACTGGAGAAGAAAATAGAAATAAAAAGAGAAAGGAGGAGGAAGAGAAAATAGTGGAGGAAGAGAGGAAGAAAAAGAGAAGACTACGAGTAGGGACACTAGAGAGAAAAGAGAATATCAAAGGAAGATGAGGGAGCAGCAGCAGCAGAAAATGGTGGAGGAAGGGAAAAATGGATTGAAGGGGTGGAAGATCAGAAACTGTAGGAAAAGAAAGAAATAGACGAGGGAAGAGGAGAAGGCGTAGCAGATCTGGAGGAGGAGGAGGAGGAGAAGGAAGAAGAGGAGGAGGTAATGGAGATGGAAGAGAAAAAAAATAGACAGAAGACGAGGAGTGGGAGAGAGAACAAAGACTGTGGAAGACAGAAAAAAAAAGTCGACAAGGGAAGAGGAGGAAGAGGAGGAGGAGGATGCCACAGGAAGAAAATGAAGAGGAGGACAAGGAAAACGAGGGAAGAGGAAAAAGAAGAGAAAAAACAATTAGAGAAGGACAGGGATTTAATCTAGGACACGAAAACATAAGAATAGAAGAAGAAATAAAGGAGAAAAAGGCTGAATAGGAAGCGGGAAGCAAAAGAGAAGAAGACCCAACTTGTTTACGTTCATCTTTTATATTCGTACCTTCGCGTCCTCGCCCTCCTTCCTTGTCTCCTCACTGAGATATATTTGTTATTCTCTTCCATCTGCCCCGTATTTTCTCGACGTGAATACATTAGACAGTGCTGCTTACGTGAATTTCGTCTTTCTAACAATTTCCATTCATTTTTGACTTTTTTTTTTTAATGCTTGAGCGACGCTGCAAGAAATGTATCCAACTTTGGGCATAGAACAGACATTCCATTTCCTGAGGTCCAGCAGTCCTCCTACGTGCAACAGATGGTGTCAAAACCTCATGTCACCACCTACGCTCCATTACCCACCGTCCATGCTAAGTATGTCAGTGTGATGGTAGTTCCGATGATGTCTTGTGGCATTTCGATGAGTCTTGTGGAAGATCAGTCAGGATTTTTAAACGAAATTCAGATAATCAAACTATTCCTTGTCTCAGCCTGGGACCTATCTCGTGTCTTTCTGGTCAGCAGCCCACTTCTCTGTCACTTAATCGCCATCTTTTCCTACTCTCTTTTTGTATAACTATATTCCCTGTTTTAATTATTTTATTATTTCTTTATCCGGTGTAACTCTGTGGGGTGTAAACGAGATTTTGCAAAGCTCGAATGATGTGAATTTTTGTGTGGCCCATATCACTGGTCCCTCTGTGGATATCCATCATGTTTCTTTGCTCAGCCCATTCCCTTCCTGTTTCCCATCCTTCCCCTTCCTCTGTCTTTTCATTAGCTTCCCTTGCCTTCCCTTTTGTTCCTTCCCTTTATCCCTTCTTCTGTCCCCCTTCCTGCGCCTTGAGTAACCCGATTTCCTTCCTCCTGCACAACCCCTCCTTTTTGCTCCCTTTACCTACCCCCTCCAGTCCTCCTCCTCCTTCTCTCTCCCTCTCAACGGGGGCCCTCAACATGGTATTTGTGTAATAGTGGGCACTGCAGGTGTCCTTTTGAACCCCCTCCCCCTTACCCTTCCACCTCATCCCCTTGTCTCCCCTCGTTCCCTTCGCCTCTTACTCCCCTTCTCCCTCATCCTCATCATCCCTCTCTTCCCCACCTCCCACTCCCGTCACTATCCCACCTCCCTCACTGTAATCACTCCCCTATTCTCATCCCTCCCTCCCTGTTCGTCCATCTCTTGCGCTTTTCACTGAAACGCATCTCTCTCTCTCTCTCTCTCTCTCTCTCTCTCTCTCTCTCTCTCTCTCTCTCTCTCTCTCTCTCTCTCTCTCCCTCCTAATTTTTACCAGCAAGAATGATAAAGCCAGTATTAATTCCCACTTCCATCGGTTCGTTCATTATTATTATTTTTTTTTAATTACAAAATTTCATCCATTCCCAGTTACATTGCGAAATCTTATGTGTGAATGCCCAAGAGTGTGATTGTGTGATTGTGGCAGCTACGCAAATGTCCCTCTCGCACACACCAACGCAACACACACACACACACACACACACACACACACACACACACACACACACACACACACACACACACTCACACTCACACACACACACACACACACACACACACACACACACACACACACACACACACACACTTTCCCCTCACCGCATAGACACTTTCCCCTTCCCTCTTGTTTGTCATGCACACTACGTCTATTCATTAACAAAAGTCACTCATTTAATCAAGAGCCAGAACGGTCCATTCACGTCCTTGGTAAGAGCAAGTCTCGTCTTTACAGCTCCTGGGTAAATATAAATATGACACACGCGGTATCCTTCTCATATTAATCTTGCATCATCTGCCACACACTCATTTTTCATCATAAGTCAACTGTGCCACAATTTACCCTTACTTTCATACGATGTAGAAATTCTCTCACTCACACCACATCTTTCTTGCCTTTTCATTCGACACCAGCACACGCAGAGGAGTAAGGTGGTGGTGGGGGGGCTGTCTCTTCTTGAGTTATTAAGTATGTTGCACTACCATGAAACATTTTGAAGGCAAACATGGTAGTACACACATTAACTGGAGATTTGAAATAGTCTTTTTGGCTTTTGAAAGAGCAACATGGTATTTGATGACATGATGCTGGAAATTTGTGAGTCTGCTTATATCAGGCATCTCTAAATACTTTGCACAAGTCTGGCATATTTCTTCGACTGTTGAGATACCCCATGCTTATTTATTATCAACAGGAAGCAAAATCTGAAAACTTATTGACTTAAGTGTCCATTATTCATATGGTTGACGGAAACCAGTTTATGCTCCTTCACCACACACATCCAACCCCACCGTCATCACTGTTTCGTCACCATGCAGAGTGCCTTACCATCATCACACACACCACCCTGACCGCTTTCTTATCGCACAGTACATCACACTCACCACGTTAATACCGCACCCTCACCTCACTCAACCTCACCATCATCACAAAAATGCCCTCTCCTCACCACATCTTCACCTCACAACACACCACTCATCACATCATCACGCCTTCACAATATAGTAAATCACCTTCGCCACCTTTCCTTCACACTCCCTCACCCACCATATCCTCACCACTCACCCCTCCTCCCCACACATAAGCCTGCTCAGTAATGGGTGGCTTATGAGAGTGCTTGAGGTGCCCATACGACGGTGCTCGTGGCTTGAAGGTGGGCTGCTGAGGGAAGACGGGACGGAGGGGTGAGGGGAGAAGATAAGGAAAGGAATAAAGAAGAACAGGAAAAATAAAGAGGAAAGGAAGAAAAAAAAACATAAGCGTCTGGGAGTCCATTTCGTACAAAATAGTTACGTTAGTCATTACCCTTCATACTGCAAACAGCCCTGAGAGGACCCGTAGATTTGTTGCTGTTTGTCTGTCCTTGTATTCATTTGTGACCATTAAGTCCTTAGTGAGCCCCATATCTCCCCAGTGAAGCTAATGATACTGTGGATGCACGAACCATTAACATTAAAATGGCAACTATGAAACCCCTATTAAGTTGCTCGCCTCTCCATTGAAGCTTACCTATATTAGGAAATACTTTTCCTTGAGATAAAAAAATAAATAAATGTACTGCAGAGGCGACCTTATAACTTCACTGCAATTCTGCCCCTCTCTCCTCCTCTTTACTTTCTCGTTTCCCCACTTCGTCTTCTTCACAATTTTGAGGTGCGAGTTTGTCAGGGGGTTGAAGGGAGAGAGACTCGGGGAAGCTTAATCAAGGCAGAAGTTATCTCATCAGGAACTAGGGCCCCTCACACACACACACACACACACACACACACACACACACACACACACACACACACACACACTCCACACTCACACTCACACACACACACACACACACACACACACACACACACACACACACACACACACACACACACACACACACACACACACACACACACACGTCGCCAATCAAAGTGCCAGGGAGAAAACTGATTGCATTTTAAAAGCTTTTTGGATTTACAACTTAACATCCTTCCACTCCTTTCATGTTAACCCTTCCACTTTTTTTGTGTAGCCGACGCTAGACATAGACTTGATCATCCGTTCCCTGAAGCCCAGTTGTCCTACGTGCCACTCTGACTTTCTCATGTCACCTTTTCGGCCCTAATACCATCTGTCCATTTCGAGTACATGGCAGATTTGTCTTATTCGCGATTGGCGTTGTCTGTTTCAACCAAAGTCTATGAATCTTGGTTTTAAGGAAGTTCAAATAAACACACTATTACCTGTCCCAGTCAGGGATCGAATTCGCAGCCTTGCAGACAGCATATCACTTCTCAAACCACTTTCAGCTAACTAAAAGCTTTTGATGTTCACGATCATCATCATCATCAGCCTGAGTCAGCCCACATATCAACAAGAGCAAATGCTTCATATTTAGCTGTGCCGTATTTCGTTTACTTCTGAGCTTCTTCTTTCACTCTCTTGTCTTCAGAG
Source organism: Coenobita brevimanus (assembly GCF_032717465.1). NCBI lineage: Eukaryota > Metazoa > Arthropoda > Malacostraca > Decapoda > Coenobitidae > Coenobita > Coenobita brevimanus. Next base: position 14,493,840 of record NC_137019.1, read on the forward strand.
TATGGAATTTCTACTGTATTCAGGCTAATGATCCACTATTTTATTCAGCCTGGAATTACCACTCGTACTGATGATGTCCATGAATATTACATCAAACCTCTCCAGCTCAAAAAGTCTCTCCTAACCTTTCCAGCTAAAAAAAAAAAAAAAAAAAATCGACTTGAATGAAATCATCTGAAGAGAACGGAAATAAAACAACAAATTACTTGCCTTCCCTTCCTTCCAGCCTTCCATTCTGCGTCCGAGGAAATGAATCGTTTAGATTAATGGAAATGCTGGCCGGGGATGAGTGAAAACAAATCAGGGACAAGAATATGTAGGGCGTGAGGCATGGACGGATAAGGGGGAGTGGAGAAGGTTAGGAAGAGTGGCAGAAGGAGGGGGAGAATGGAGGGAGGGAGAGATTGAAGGGGTGAAGGAGAGTGAAAACATATTACGTGCGAAGATATGTAGGACCTGAGGCACGGATGAATTGGGTGGCGTGGAGAAGGGCAGGAAAATGGGAGGGAGAAGGAGGTAAGGAAGGAGTGGAGGGACGGAAAGAGTGGAAAGACTGGAGGGGTGAGAGAAAAAGGCGGAGGTATGTAGTGCATGAGGCGTGGGCTGGCAAAAAGGAGTAGAGAAGGTTAGGAAGAGGAGGACGGTTGGGATCGGTCCTTAGGATTTTTTTTATATTTTTTATTTATTTATCTTTATGGAAGAGGGAGAAATATAAGAGAGGGGGAAGGAGGAGAAAAGTTACCAAATATGAAGGAAAGCACGAGAGCGAGTCTTTTACATTTATCCTCGCTAATGCCGGACGCTTTCATTCAGCTATATAAGAAAAATGCCCCAGTGAAAGAGTTGAGAGGAGGTAACGAAGCAAAGTCTGGCAGGCAAGGAGCAGGACAAAATGCAAGGCAGGTGAGGCAGGGCGGGTCAGACATGGAGCAAGACAAAAAGGCAGAGCAGGTGAGACAAGGAGAGCGACCTTTACGTCGAGACTTCCCCCGCTGAGCAAGATGGTCGTAGTGACGGGCAGGGCGGGGGTGTTGTGACGTCCTGTGATGGCCCGGGGATGGGCGGCGTGATGGCTGGGAGATGGATGGGGATAGGTGGCGCGTCCCAGCCCTTTACCCCCTCCTAGCCCCGTGGAATTGCTTCGTGGATAGGGTGCAGGGACACTAGTTTTAGAGAATGAGGTTGGGGAGTTCAGGCAGGAGTTGGTGCATGGTGGATAAATGGATAGTGGAGTAAGCACTGGATGGTTGTTGGAGCTAAGGTAGTGGTTGGGATGGTTGTGGATGGCTGACATAGTTAGAATTGGATACTGGCTGATGGAGTGTTTAGTGCATATCTAGAGGGTTGATGCAGAGTGTTAGAGAAGCTTCGTGGACGGGATAGAGAGAGAGAGGAGTACAAGTTAATGGGGTGCAGAGGGAGAGCTGAAGTGGGAGTTGGTGGTGGGGAAGGGATTAGAGAGTGGATGAGGTATGTTAGAGCGTGTCCCCAGTGGTGGGTTTGTGGACAGTGTGTGTGTTGAAGATGGTAGTTTTGTATGGATGGGCTGGACTGGATGATCGAGTGGGTGATCTGAATGGTTGAGGAGAGTAATTTTAGTGGGTGGAGAGGGAGGGTTCAAGTATGGCTTGGTGATGGTGAGTTTGATGGTGGAGAGCTGGATGGTTGGTAGACAGAGGTTGGGTTGGATGATTGATGGAGTTGGTGTGGTGGTTTGGATGGTCGATGAAGTTTGTGTTGGAGTGTGTTGAAGGTTGTGGGTTGATGGTGTATCTTAAAGGTTGTGGTTTAAATGGACAGTGTAGCTCTAGGAAGGGAAGGGTTGATGAAAAAATAAACTGGTAAGAAGCAGGCGTGGTTGTAGTTGTGGCTGTGAGATATACATTCACTGACTGCTTAGTAATATATGAGTTGGTAAAAAGGTTATTGCTTATGGTAGAGAAAAAAAAAATGCAGTTTCTTGCTCTTATTGTCTACTTCTCCACTGATCTTTTCCATGTTCGCAACCAGTTTTTTCTTTATTAGTTAGTTCCGTCCCTTCCCTTTTCACTTCTTTGCTGCTCCCAGTCTCCTGACCGTCCTTCCCAACATCCCTGTTAATTTTCTGTCTAGTTTTCTTCATGTACCTCTCTTCTCCCTTGCCTTCTTTCCTTCCCAGCTCCTTTTCTTCCCTTCTCTGTCTCCCGTCTCTATTCCCTTTAAAACTGCTCTTGAACTTTTCTGTTAATTCCTCTCTTTCATTCTTTCTTTATTCCCTTTCATTTAAATTTCCTTTTCTTTCCAATCATTTCTTCAATTTCAGTTTTCTCTCTTCTTTTCCTGCCTCTCTTTCCTCCTATACTTTCTTTACCGCTATCCCTCCCTCTATTTCCCTTAACCTGTTTCATATCCTCAGGTCATTTCTTCCTTTTTCTCCCACATTTCATATCAGTTGTCATGCCTCTCTTCCATCAAATACTTCATTTCCATCCTACTTTTTCTCTCTTCTATCCAAGTTTTCTCTTCCTCTTCTTTCTCTCTCTCTCTTTATTTTGTTTGTTTCCTTCTCTTCCAGCCTTTCAGTCCAATTTCCCATTCTTCCTTCCTTTCCTCCCTTGCATTCTAATCTCTTCCTTCCTTCCTTTCTTTTTTTTTCTCACCCTGTCTTTTCCACTTAACCCCTTTCCTCCAGTCCTTTCCTTGTTTTATTGTCTCTCTTTCATCCCATTTCCTCTTCTTTCTCTCCCCCTCATTTCTTCCAACTGTCATTGCTTCTCTCTTTCCCTCCCACTCTTTCCTCCCTTACTTCCTTTTCTCCAAACCCTCCATTTTCCCTTTCTGTGACCCCTCCTTACCACCTACCTTTCATCCAGTCTGTCTTTTCTTCTTTTCCTCCCGTCCTTCCCATTCATTTCATCCCTTTGCTTCCTGTCTTCCAGTTCCTATTTTCTTCCTTTCCTCTAATTTATCTCTCCTTCATTTCCTCCAATATTTTCTCTCTTTCCTGTCTTCCCATCTCCTCTTTCCTCGTCCACTTCCATTCCACCGATCTCTCCCTCCTTCCATCCATTCCCTCCCTGCCTGCTTCCTCACCCCGGACGCTGGACAAACACTCTACTCGCCTCGGTGATCACAGACCCAACACGACCATCCCACCACCACCACTACCCCCCTTCCAATAAACTCACCCATACACCCCAGTCTCACACCTCCCCATCATTTTCTACCCTTGCACCCCATTCTTACACCTCCCCATCATTTTCCACCCATATATCCTAATCTCACACCTCCCCATCATTTTCCCTTCATCTGCATCTTTGTAGGACCTTTCCCATCTATGCCTTTCTCCTTTCCTCTTCCAGTATCTTCACCTGTACAACCATTCAGTCACCTACTTATCATCCTCCATTCACTTAGAGCTCAACAAGACGCTTCTCTTACTCTTCCCATCATTCCCCTTTCACCTAGAGCTTCTTCAGACATCCCCTCCCATTCTCTATGACTGCACTAACAATAACCCTTCCAATAAGCTCTCCCATAAACTCCTTCCCACACCTCCCTTATAAAGTCTTCCCTTCACCCAAAGCTTCATGAGATGGGCTGCCTTTCCCTCTTCCCTGTTATTTTCCCACAAGACATCCCCACCGATTCCCCATTATTTCCCTTTTTCAGTAAACTTACTCATACTTCCATTTCTTATCTCTCTCTCTTTTTTTTTTTTTTTTTTCCCCTGGGAGCTCCTTTCCCTTCATTCTTCCTTCACAAGCCACCCCTGCTCATTCCCCATCTCTTGAGCTGTACAGCCGGAGGAAGTAAAGGGACGGGAAGAGGCAGAAAAAAGGGACCGAAGGGAAGTTGGAGATGGTAGCACAGAAGGGAAGGGAAGGGAGAGATGAAGGGAAGAATAGAAACAATAGGAGAGGAAAGAAGGAAAGAGGAGAAACTCGAGGAGGTTGAGAGAGGTAGAAAAGAGATCGTAGGAGGGACAGACAGGAAGAAGGGAAAGGAACGAAGGAAAGGGAAGAGTAGTAGGAAGATCAGAAAGAAATAAAAAGACTGGAAGAGGAAAGAGGGAAGGGAAGGAAAGGGAAGTGGGGGTGAAGGGAACACGTGTTGACTGTGGGTCGGGCTTATGTCCTGTCCTGCCGTCCACCTCACTCCAGTTAACATTACGAGTTCGGCTTTCCTGTGGTCTCCCCTTCTCCTCGTTTCCTCTTGTTCTCTCCTCTTTAATTCTCATTCTCTCCGTTGTTGTTCTTTTCGAAAACTGTTCGTTGGATGTTTATTTCTTTTTTTCGTGTATTTTTTCTTCAGTCGAGTAAATTCACAGCCATAATAATGAAGTGACGCCCCGTTTTGCAGGGTAATTCGTATTATGCACGTTCATTTTTCATAATTCTTCACTTCTGCTTACTGCTTTGATTTTGTTTCCTGCTCATTAATTCTTACCTTTACGTAGCATTCAATATCCTCTTCATTTACTATAGCATTCTTTTTGCGTTAGTTACTAGCTTTTCACTTTTCGTCTCTGATTATTCTGCGTATTAGTGTTAGGGTTTTATCATTGACAATAACGATGAATGTGTTCCTTTATAGATACTCGGTGGAATTATTTAAGCTACTTTGATCCTTCAGAATTATCAGTTGCTCTTAAACCTTCGTCCTAATTTTGGGATTATCACATGAATAAAGATGAGTGATTTTCTTTATTAATGTTTGGTTTTAGGTGGTGTAACTCTAAAAGTTATTGTTATTATTATTATTATTATTATTATTATTATTATTATTATTATTATTATTACTACTATTATTACGGTATGCTTACAGAAAATACAGCTGTTGCTCTCGCCGTTCATAGTCACAACATCCATTCCTACCTATACAGTGCTTCTTACTTAACCTCGTCAGCCTTAGCAAGTGATTTTGATTATATTCGTGTGTGTGTGTGTGTGTGTGTGTGTGTGTGTGTGTGTGTGTGTGTGTGTAAAGGGTTTAATGACGGCTATATCTAACCCCTCCAGTCCGAAAAGTCTCCCATAAACAAAATAAAATCGTCTTCATACAGCAAGAGTAAATTAAGAAAATAAAACAAATAGGAGATAACACTGAAGAAACGTAATTACTTCTCTACCAAACTTCTTTCCTCGTCTTAGTACAGTTGTCTAGTGGAAGCAAGAATAAAGTGAGAATTACACCATCGGACTGAAGTGGTTAAGAGAGCAAGGATTGGTGGCTTGTACAGGTTGCCTTTGTTTTTCTTTTATTTTCATTGTTTTTCTTTTTCACCCTCACCCTCATGCAAATTAGTTCATGGTCATATAACTCTCTCTCTCTCTCTCTCTCTCTCTCTCTCTCTCTCTCTCTCTCTCTCTCTCTCTCTCTCTCTCCTAATTTATTTATTTATGCTTTTCCCCTTCATGATAAACCACACACCGCTCCCCTTGCAATCAGCATCACATCACGTCTCTCCACCTAACCTACCCTACTGTCTGTCCTTTCATACTACCTTCCTAACTTCCTAACCTTTCTCACTCTCCTAGCCTCCCTAACTACCTATACCATCCCCAACTTGCCCCACTATTCACCTGCTTAACTATCTATACCTACCTTTCTTGCCTCACTATATAACCTGCCTCACAATCTGCCTGCAACATCATCATCTCAAACCAAAATTCCCCTCACCTTCTCTCCGGGGTCTGTTTTCAAGAACAAACTAAAGGTCAGCTACATCTCTCGTCCAAGATTTCTTTTTCCACTATGAACAAAAGAAATGGGAAGTTTCTGCACTCTCCTTCGTTTGTCCTTCCTGCAAATGCCACACGTTAGATACAACAAGGAAAAATGACGGTAAATTTCTTTGTGAATCTAGGCTTATGACTACATCACATCATCTCTGTCAACCCCCCTTTACTCGGGTACATCTATTTAGCTTCCTTTTACTTCCATTCGATAATTTTCTCTAAGCTTTGGGAGACTTTTCATTGAGGAGGAATTGATTTTTTTTTTTTTTTAGCTGATTCCCGACGAAGACTCTGCAGGGCTGAACAGGATCGGAGGGAGATAGGAAAAGAAATATGGGAAATACGTCATGGTAGTGAAGATTCTCATATTCCTCTTTCCCTATCTCATAATCTTGCTCACACTCCACGTCACCTTCTGCCTCTCAGCCATCCTGTAAGCCCCATGACCTACCTCAACTTCTCTCTCTCTCTCTCTCTCTCTCTCTCTCTCTCTCTCTCTCTCTCTCTCTCTCTCTCCATACTCCAGCTCACACGCCCTCCCACTCGACCTCACACTCCACCTTTCACCCCACTCCGCACTTCACCTCTCTCCCAGCCTCTCAACCACCTCCACACTCCAATTCACTCATCCTCACACTCCACCTCTCACACCACCTCACTACCTCAAACTCCACCACACTCCAGCTCACACTCCCTCTCTTCTCACTCCGAACTCTACCTCTCTTCACCTCTCTCCACCTCGTCACCTGCCTCCCCACCATCCTCCACGCCCCACACAAGCTCCGCCTCTTTTCTCTGACCCCACGCCCCCTGGTTTATCGCTCCCCCCATCCCCCCTCACACTCCAGCCGCCCCCCTCCCATCCCATCCCCCCGTTCAGCCAAGCAACCCCCCTACTCCCCCCTCTCCTCTCCTCCCTTCAGACAAGCACCAGGCTCCCCCCCCCACCTCCTCCTAGGTTGCTCTCTTACGCTTCCTTCTCTCTCTCCCCCTCCTCTACTCTCTTCTCTCTCTCCTCCCTGTCTCTCACCTACATCAGCCCTCCATCCAAGCAACTCGGCTCTCTCTCTCTTGCTCTCTCTTTCTCCCCCCCTCTCTCCCCCCTCTTCGTCCTATCACCATCCCTCTCCGTCCTATCACCATCCCTCTCCCTCCCCTCTCCTGCCTGCTCTCTTACGCTCCCCCTCCCCCTCTCTCCCTCTTCCTCCCACTCCCCCTCCTCCTCCTCTTCCTCCTCCTCCTCCACACAACAAAATGGCGGACCGCAACCCTCTCACGTCCGACCCGAAACAATGGCTCTTTTCCCTCCTCTCTTTGTCCCTTCCTCCTCCGCCACCGCCTCCTCCTCCTCTTCCTCTCCTTCCTCGTTTCGTGTCCTCTTCTTCCTCTTCTTCATCCTTGCCTTCTCCTCGTCGTTTCTACATATTAATTTTTCATTATTCCTGTACGTTCGCTTTTTAAAATTCTCCTTTCCGCCTTGCTTTCTTCCCTCTTACCTTATCAGATCTTTGACTTCTCTATTATATATATTTTTACGCTTTTCTTACTCTTACTTAGCATTCATTTTCCCCAACTTTATTTTCTTCTGTCTTTGCTCACTCTTCTACCTTTCCTTCCTCACCTTGTCGTCGTCTCTTCTTTCTTATTTACATGTGCTCCCACTTTTGCCCATACTTTGCTTTGGTTTTTGTCGTTTTTATTATCCTCTCTGCCCTCCTCTCCTTTCTTCTCTCACCTCTTCCTCCTCCTCCTCATCCTCATCCTCCAACTCCTCCTTCTCCTACACCTCTTCTCTTGTTTATTCCTCTTATACAATATTTTTCTATTCCGTTTCTTTCCTTTTTTTCTTCTTCCCTTCGTCATCCTTTCTCATTGTTTACTGTTATGTGATCTTTCCTCTCATCTGCAACTTCTCCCTTCTTAAGTTAATTGCTGTTGTCTGTCTTTTTTTTAATTCATTCATTCCTGTCGCTCTTGCTATCTCTGCTCTATTCTCTCCTTGCTCACTCCTTCTTCCTTCCTGTTTTTTATTCACTGTCGCTATATGATTATTTTCTTGTCATTTTTCATTTTTTCGTACCTCTTCCAACGTTCGAACTTTCACTGAATTTTCGACCAGGACTGAGCGGTGAATTGTCTAAATACTGTAGAATAAATATAGTCACTTATGAAAAAGCTAATTATTACGGTGATACAACACTTCTGGCCCGACTTCCACCCTCTTCCAAGCTGGGGCGAACATACTGCATCATTTCAGTAATCAGCATTTGATATGTAATTCTTGCATATTGTATCTTTGTTTTTAGTTGTTATTTTTCAACATTGTGTGGTGTATCCTTTTTTTTTTTTTAATTTACTTAACCTTCACAGTCCAGGAACGTTATTTTTCTGTTATTTTTCGTTCTTGCTGTTATCATACGGTCTTATTTTGCTTCTGGAACCCCCTCGTAATGAAGGATTTATTGAAAGCTGTATCTAAGTCATCCAGTTCGAAATTCTCCCCAGAGCTGAATAAAATCGTCTGGCAATTGAAAAAAATATAGTAATAAAAAAATAATCGTAGGGGAGACGTTAACAATGACCTTATGTTTATTAATGGTGTGTGTGTTTACTCTCAGTGCACGCATGCGCATTGCAAGCACATGACGCATCGATTGCACTAGGTAAACTCTCTCTCTCTCGTTTTTTATCATTCCTCTCTCTCTCTCTCTCTCTCTCTCTCTCTCTCTCTCTCTCTCTCTCTCTCTCTCCTTTAGTATAACCACGTAGTGTGTGTGTGTGTGTGTGTGTGTGTGTGTGTGTGTGTGTGTGTGTGTGTGTGTGTGTGTGGTCGCGCTGTACTGCACATTTAGGTGGAATGCGGTCCTTATATGACGCAAGCCCATAATCAGCCCAGCCGTTTGACCATGAACCTAATACACACACACACACACACACACACACACACACACACACACACACACACAAAGAAGCATGTCCGAACACGAATCTCTCTCTCTCTCTCTCTCTCTCTATTTATTTATGTATACCTGTCTGACTATCTGTATCTCTCTGTATCTATTTATCCATCAATAATTATATATATTTATCTCTTGTGTATATGTCCACTTATCTTTTTGTAAATCTGTCTACATATTTATAAACTAAACCATTCCTTTTTTTTTTTTTTTTTCTTTACTTTTCAGTCTTTTCTCTCCGTCTTGTCCCTTTTCAATCCTCCTCGCTCACTTTGTCCTGCCCTTTATATTTACCTCGCAGTGTTCCGTCGGCATTTGCATTTCCAGTGGACCTTGTTATCTTCCTGTTTGTCTTTCAGAGTATGTTTATTTTACCTCGGGTTCCATGTTTACTGGCTAGAGACTTTCCAATCTTCTCCCTTTCTTCTTTCTTTTTATCCTTTTTCTCCCTCTTCCTTTCTGTTGTTCTCTCTTCACTGTATTTCCATTCCTTCTATCCTTCTTTCTCGCCTCCCACTTCTCATCTCTGTTTACTTTGCCTTGAGTTCCCTTCCGTCTCATCCTTTTTCTCCTCCTCTTCTATTATCCTCGCTTTCTTCATTTTCCTGTCATCTGTTCCGTCCTTCTTGTTGTTCTTTTGTTTCTTTTTCTCTGTTTAGCCATGAATTCCCTTCTGTCTCATACTTCTTTTCTATTATCTTTCTCGCTTCCTTCATTTTCCTGTCATCTGTTCCATCCTTTTTGCTGTTCTTCTGTTTCTGTTTCTCTGTTTAATTTGTCTTCAGCTGCATACTTGTCCATTCTTCTCGATATCCTCCATTCTTTTATCTCCTTGATATATCTAATTTCCGTGTTATATTCTTGTTCGTCTTCCAGAGTCTTACTGCTTGTCTCATGTTTACTGTTGAGAGACTTCAATCCTCTTGCACATTTTTTTTTTCCAATCCTTCACCTGTTTCTTTCCTGTTCCCCTCTTTCTTCTTTATTCTCCTATTTTTCTGTCCATCGTTTTCCTTCTCTTCCTCTTCGTATTTTCATTTCTGTTTATTTCACCATGAGTTTATTTCTCGATAATTTTTGTTCTCTTCTTTTCATTCTGCTTCTTAATCTTTTCCATATGTTTGCTCGTTCTCCTTCATTCTCTCTCAGTTCCTTCTACCATTCTTGCTATTTACATACTTGTCTTTTATTATTTTCTTTTAATTTGACGGCGATCACCCTGTTTACTGATAAGACGTACTCAAACCTTTTCCAATTCTCTTTTTTTTCTTCTTCTTCCATTTTTCTTTCTTCGTTCTCTTGCTGTTCCGTCCACCCTTCTTTCTGTTCTTGTTATCTTTCCATTTGTCTGTCAGTCTCTGTTTATTTTACCGCGAATCCCATGTTTACTGGTGAGAAATTTTCCGAGCTTCTGCCTCTTTTCTTCTTCCTTTTTTTTTTTTTTCATTTCCATTTACTCCCCTGCCATTTCCTTCATCCTCCTTGCTGTTATTCTTGCACTGGTGTTCAGCTTTTCATCTTTCTCTATTTTTTTTTTTATTTCTCTTCTTGTTCGTTCTCTTACCATCCCTCTCATCCTTCTTCTGACTCCTCTTGTTATCATTCTGTCTGTATTATAATCTTTGCTCCATGTTTACTGTTGTGAGACTCCCAGCTTTTCTCTTTCTTCCCATTTCATTCTGTCGCACTTCTCTTTTTTTGTCATTTTATTTTTCTGTCATTCTCTTCCCGTTCCTTTCATCCCACCTCTTTATCATCTTTTTTGTCTTCCCATCTGTTTACTTTGCCTTGATTTCATTGTTTACTGGTTAGACACTTTCTCTTTTTCTCTGGCTTTTCATTCTTCTTTCCATTTCCTCCTTTTCTCTCTCACTGTCCCTCCTGTGTTCCTGCTCATTTTTGTCAGCATCTTGTTTCTTTTTCAATTGTTATTTTACCTCATGGGACAATTCCCCCTCTTTTTTTTTTCCATTTTATTCCATTGCCTTCCATTATTTTAGTTCGTCTTCTTGCTTTTCTTCTTGACCGTATCTTTCTTTTTAACCACCTAGTTATCTTCTATTTTTTTCTGTGTCAGTTTATTTGCCCTGTACTTTAATTGCTGATGGGACAGTCTCTTTTCGTCCCATCTTTTCTGATCTTCTCCTCTCAGTCCATCGCACTCTTGCAGGCCCGTTCTTCCTTCATAGTCACCCTTCCTTCTTTGTGCTCTTACTACGACGTCTGTATTTGCTAGTGGACTATGTTTCTCCTTTTCTCATACTTTTTCTCTTTCCACCTCCATCTCTACGTTCCATCCGTCGCTCCTTGTTATCTTCATGTTTGGCTTTTACATTTTTCTTATATCTTGTCAGTTTCTTATTTAATGTGGAGACATTTCTTTCTCTTTTCCATCCCTCTTTTTCGTTTGTCTACTTTTCCTTCATCCCCTTACCGCTCTTTTCTATCCCAGTGCTTCTCCTTTTTTCTTCCTATTTTTCTTTTCATTTCACTTTTCATTCAGTGCCTTCATTCGCATCTCTCCTTATGCCTCTTCTTAATCTTCAAGTTTCTTTCTCTCCTTATTTTTGCCATCTCTTCCTCCTACTCCTTATCCTCATCCTCATCCACATCTTATCCTCATCCTCCTTCTTCTTTCCTCTTTATCCTATTCTTTCCTTTCTTCTCATCTTATCCCCTCTCCTCCATTCCTCCTCCTCCTCCTCCTCCTCCTTGTCCCTTCCAACTACATCTTCTTTTCCCTCCTCCTACCTCCCCTCCTCACCCATCCATCCTACCTTTCCCAGCACCAACCTTGAGAAAATACCCCACCACATAAAGAAATAAACTAAGAATTTAGAATATTTGCTTGCGCTCCCAATTTTTTTCGGTCTCGTCTGTGTTTCTGGCGTTCTCCTGTCTCACCTGGCCTAATGAATCCGCTTACCTGGGCACGCCGACGTCAGGTGTTGAAATGGAGCGATGTGGAGTGGGGGTGTTGCAGGGGAGGTGGAGGTGGACGCGCGGCGGTAGAGAGGGGAATGTGTGTGTGTGTGTGTGTGTGTGTGTGTGTGTGTGTGTGTGTGTGTGTGTGTGTGTGTGTGTGTGTGTGTGTGGACACGTACTTAAGATGAGAATTGTGCTGGGAGAGAGAGACAGACAGACAGACAGACAGACAGACAGACCTATGGTTCTTTTTTTTTTTTTTTTTTTTTTATGTGTCCGACTCTGGGCATAGGCATCACAGCCTGCTATCAAGGCCCAGTAGTCCTCCTACATACCATGCACCTCTACATGTCACCACTTCGGCGCTAACACCCACCGTCCATACTGAATACATGCTAGGGCTGTCTCATACAGGACTGGTGTATTGGTATTAGCGGGGGTATTTTTACGACATGTCGGCGGGTCTTCTGGTAGATCAGTAAAGTCTGATTTGGCGAAATTCAAATCCTTAAACTGTTCCCTGCCCCAGCGAGGATTCGAACCTGGGTACGGTAGGACTGCAGGCCACCTCTCTACCGACTGAGCCACCGCATACACACACACACACACACACACACACACACATATATATATATATATATATATATATATATATATATATATATATATATATATATATATATATATATATATATATATATATATATATATATATATATATATAATATATAATGTTTGTGTGTGCACATATAAATGTATATCATATAGATATACACTTAAAGAAGTTGAAAAAAATGATAGAAAAACATAAAAAGTAAAACCGTAGCACCCTCCCTCGCCCCAGCATCCGGGGAGTCAGATGCCACGAGTCTGGAGCGACACTGAAAAACTAGACAGATACAAGAAAGGGACAGATACGGGCCCCTTCCCTCCAAACCCCCCCCCCACACGCCTCTCCCACCAAACCTTACTTCCTTCACCTTCTTCCCTCCCCCTCTCACACCCACACGCCTCTCCTCCCACATCCCCACCTTCTGCACCCCCTTCACTTCCCAATCCCCCACATGCCTGTCCCCTCACATCCCTCTTCCTTCACAACATCCTTCCCCCTTCCACACCGACACGCCTCACCCTCCGCTATCCACTTCCTGCACCCACGCCCCTCCTCTTCCCTCTCTCTCCCACACCCACACGCCTCTCCTCCTACATCCCCCAACCTCCTTCGTCCCTTTCCTTCTTACACGTCCCTTGTTATGCAGCTTGGGCAAGTGGTAATGAGAAATATCATGTACTTTCCTCATGTTATTCTTGCAAGTTCAGGTGTTCAAGCTGGACAGAGCTGAATAGGGTGTGTGTATGTGTTTAGCCGACTACATCTCCTCTGAAAGCTGAAGCCAGAGAAGTGATCCATGTGTCAGCGATATAATGAGTTCTTTCCTCATTATTAACTCCTTCCCTCACTATCTCTCATTTCTCTTTTTCTTTAGTTTTTCCCCTGCTTCTTATCTCATACTCATTTCCTCTTTCCATCTCCCTACTCTTATCGTTCATTTTCTTCTTCCCAGCACCCTCTCTTCCTCTACTCCAACCTCATTTTCTTATACCTTCTCCCACCTCATTCTTCCCCTCCCTCCCTTTCTGTCACTCTCCTTCCCTCTTTTTACCCTTTTCATTCCAATATCCCCTTTTCCCTCTCTTCACATCCCCACTGCCCCACCCCCCAGTTCTAACCCCAGTCCTTCTGTCTTTCTTCCCCTTTCTCTTTTCTCTCTCTCCCCCATCTCCCACGTCCCCCACACTTCCCTGCATTCTTTTCCCTTACCCTACCTCCTCTCTTCTCCCCTACCCCTCCCCTCTCTTCCCCACTTCTCCTCCCCTTCCCCACTCCTCTTCTATCTTCCCACCTTCTCGTTGTCCTACCTCTTACCCCAACCTCTCCCCTTCCCACCCCCCCTTGAGAGCGACGGCCCGGCTACGTTGTTTACAAAATATGACGCCAACTCCATTATAATATTGAAATCTGGCCCCGTACGAAACCCACCGCAGTCTGTCTGAGAGGGGCTGGGCAGAGAGGGGAAAGGGAGGAGGAGGAAGGTGAAGGGAGACGGAGAGGAAGGGGAGTGGAAGAAGGGAGGGAGCTAAGTAATGGCGAAAAATTAGAAAAGAAAGGAATGGTGCGAGGGGAAAAAAAAGAAAAAAGAGAGGGAGTACTAGGAAGGAAAGGAGGAAAAGGAGAGAGAGATAGGGGGGGGATGAAGGAGGTAACGTTGTGAGGGAGGGGAAACGGAAAAGTGAGAGGGAGGGACATGATAATGGGGCAGACAGGAGATACAATGGAAGGGAAGAAGACAGTCGGCAGCCCTGTTGCTTTTGGTACTGTCTTCCTATTCAGATGGACGCAATGTCGTAGGTTTGAGTCCACGGGCTGCCTCTGCCCCTTCGGCGTAGACGGCCAAAGCATTACACCTGTGCGCACCACTGAGCCAAACCTGCACCATACTGCTGTCTACTAGAACTAGCATCCGTTTCATTGTCAGTGTTTTGTATCTGTCCTGTCCTGCATCACACACACACTGTTACTTTTATCGAACATACACGATAATGGTGTATGCTACAATGATCATCTGTTTCGTCGTCTCTGCCCTGTGTCCGTATTACTCTCCTTACCCATCCATATTCTGCCTTTCACCAAACCTACTCCACAATACATTATATTATCACTATCTTCTAATTTCACAACCAGTGCTTTGTATCACACATAACCCTCTACAACTTAACCTTTAGGAGAGAGAGGGAGAGAGAGAGAGAGAGAGATGAGAGGGGGAGAAGATGAAAAAGAAGGTTCAAAAATGGGAAGCAAAAGAAAGCAGGAATAAAGATGAGGAACATTTAAGAAGGAAGAACATGAAAGGAATGCAAGAGAGGTAAGAATTTATGATACGGGAATGGGGGGGAGGGGAGAAAAAGAAGAGCGAGAGAAAAAAGACATATAAATGGGCACAAGTTCTTGGAAGAAAGGTAGAGAGAAAAATGGCTTAAAAGAGAAAATAGATTTGTAAAAAGTACCACGCTTAAATTAAACAAGATATGATATAGACAGAAATATATAGAATTAGTGATCGATCGAGCGATGCTGATACACAGATAGATACATACATACATACATACAGACAGACAGACAGACACAGTCATACATACATACATACAGACAGACAGACAGACAGACAGACAGACAGACAGATAGATAGATAGACAGATAGACCGATTGGTAGACAGATGTGAGAGAGTGAGGGTATATAGAGGGAAAATTTAGATGGGAATGAAAGTTGAGGAAATAAAACAAGGACGAAAGGAAAAAGTGAAAGAAAAAGAGATTAAAGCTGGACATCCAAGGAAGAAGTAAGGGAGGAGGAGGAGCAGGAGGAGGACGAGGAGCAGGAGGAGGAAAAACGAACAATTAAAGGTGAACGGCGAGGAGGAGAGGAAGGAAAGGAAGAAAGAGGTAGGAAAAAGGGAAGGGATATTGAGGAAAGAGAGGAAAATATAAGGAGGGAACAGAAAGAGAGTAGGGACAGCAAAACAAAGGAAGGAATGAAACGAATTACAACGGAAGAAAGGTGAAATAAGAAGGAAGAAGAGAGAGAGAGAGAGAGAGAGAGAATGGATTTAGAAGTAGAAGGGAGGAGAAAGAATAAGAGATACTGCAGAGAAAGAATGGAGAATGAGACGAAAATGAGAAGAAGGAAAGAATGCCAAAGTAGAAAAGAAAAAGAGAGGGAAAGGAGGCAGTAGAGGAAGAGATTAAGAGATGGCAGAGAGAGAGAGAGAGAGAGAGAGAGAGAGAGAGAGAGAGAGAGAGAGAGAGAGAGAGAGAGAGAATAAAGAAAAATAAGATGCAAATGATATGATAGACAGGGTTTGTTTACGAACTGGTTCCTCTTCCCCCACCTTTCTGCTCTCTCTCTCTCTCTCTCTCTCTCTCTCTCTCTCTCTCTCTCTCTCTCTCTCTCTCTCTCTCTCTCTCTCTCTCTCTCTCTCTCTCTCTCAAGTATAGTAGTCTTCATTATTATGCGTATTTTTTATATCTAATCCATTATTTTTATTTCTTCATATTTATACTTATATACAACTTGTCAAACAGATCGGAATTAACCCCAGAGGTCAGATTTGGCCCATTTTTTTTCAGTCAATTTGAGTTAGTAAGGAAGGACGTCTGGATGTGGTGGAATTTAGGAATTTTTAAACTCCCTGGGTAACAGGAAGCCTTTTCACATAATTATTGCTTGAGAGAGATCGGCGGTACTAAAGATTTAGCCACTTACTGTTATTTAAGTCTATGGGTAAAGTGATGAGGTGTGGTCTTGTACCTGAACGAATGAAGTTAATATGGATCAAGCATTAAATGAAAACAGAAAATTGAAGATTACACGGGAAAAAAAAAATATATGACGAAAAATTGAGGCATAGAGGTAACAATTTGAAGTCTGAAAAAGAATGAATTAATAAGGCGAAATCCTATACTCTAGTTATTTTATCAGCCTTATTATTTCCACTATATCGAGTCTAATTTCCATTCATTTTTATTATTGGACTATGTAAACTCCTTCCCCACACCCCAAATCTTTCAAATCTCACCTGATTATAATGCAGTTAATTCGTATGCAAATCGCGTTCCCAATTTCCTGTGCCTTATGTGTACGTAATCTGTTCATAATAATGGAGATTGTTTTTGTCCTATATATGTAGAACAACATAATTCGCTTTGGGGTGGCTTTTTTTGCTTGTGGATTTGTGTGTGTGTGTGTGTGTGTGTGTGTGTGTGTGTGTGTGTGTGTGTGTGTGTGTGTGTGTGTGTGTGTGTGTGTGTGTGTGTGTGTGTGTGTGTGTGTGTGTGTGTGTGTGTGTGTGTGTGTGTGTGTGTGTGTGTGTGTGTGTGTGTGTGTGTGTGTGTGTGTTTTGTAGTGTCGCTGATTTTTGTACTTTTTTTTAAATGTTGCTGTTAGTGATTTTTTTTCTATGGTAACCAAAAGAGCAAGTAGTTTTTAGTCTCATTTCTGTAGCAACAATTTTTAACACTTGTAGCTTTTAAGTATTATTATATTTAGTGTGTGTAGATATTTATATTGGTAAAGACTGACCATTTTTTTTTTTTTTTTTTTTTGTAGTAATGCTTGAATACTGGGGTGATGGATATGAAAATGTGTGTGGAAAAGCCGTATACCTTTACTGTAAAAACGGCCGTGGATAAATGTCAGCAAGGGTAGAGGTGCCGTGGTGGGATGAGAGAAACATTAACCCCTTTAATTCGATTATTATTTATTTTCAATCTTCCTACCGCTAAATGACCGTGTATAGCCAAGTGGAAAACTCTCGCAGTGAGGTTACAAAGATTTCCTTTTAAACATGTGTGTGTGTGTGTGTGTGTGTGTGTCACATGTTGCTGTGGATGGAAGAATAGATGCAGAAGTGAAGTTTAGAATAAATGAAGTAGGAAAGGTGCTGGGAGGAATGAAAAAAGTGTTTAAATGTCGTTCGCTTAGAATGGATGTAAAGAGAAGGCTGTATGAGGGTGTTGTGGTACCGACTGCATTATATGGGTCTGAAACATGGAATATGGGTGTAGCAGAGAGGAAAAGTTTGAATGTAATGGAGATGAGATGTCTGAGGAGTATGTGTGGAGTGACGCGTATGGATCGGGTGCGAAATGATGAAGTGCGAAGGAGAACTGGAGTTGTTCGGGAGATGGCTGGTAGAGTTGAGCAGAGGGTGTTGCAATGGTTTGGGCATATGGAGAGAATGGATAATGAGCGATTGGTGAAAAAGATAACTAGATCTGATGTGAGAGGTGTAAGGCTGAGAGGAAGACCACGAATAGGATGGATGGACAGTGTGAAGAGAGCGCTGGATGCGAGAGGGATGTCTGTTGAGCAAGGAAGAGTGGCTGTGCGTGACAGAAATAAATGGAGAGAAATTGTGAATGAATAAGTGATGACGCAGCCCTGAGGGGATATTCTCCCGCATTTGGTCTGATGAGCTAGTCAGGTCAGGTGCGGGTAAGGGGATGGGTCTGTTATGATGTGGCAGGGGTAAACCAGTTCTGCTGTCGGGCCCTGCTGCGGATGTCACTGATTGCATTGCCCAGTTGACCCTTGTGCGGTGTGGTGCGGTGAGGATCTGTCCGTTCTCCCCTTTGGGGCTAAGATGCGAATGAATGTGTTTGAATGGATGAGTAAATGGAGAGTGAGTCGTCCTGTCTCGGCTACCTCCCTTTCCTTGGGGGAAGCAGCCTAGGTATATAGATAGATAGATAGATAGATCATTTTTTTGTACATATATCACTAATTAGATACACTTCCAACATTCCCCATCACTACCACCAAACTCGGGACCCACACCGCCAGCCCGACTCACCTCCAATCACACCACAATCACGGAAGAAGAATCAATCCAATTTACACCACCGAGACAGGTCGCGGGGAACCTAGCTTATCCTCGCCTCATCTCCTCATAAACCAGGCGGCCGCTAGCTCAAACTTGCAGCTATTTCGCACGGGTTAGAAGCCTGGCCCGGATGTATTTCCCCAGAGCAGTTTTTTTTTTTTTTTTTTTTTTTGGTGTAATTGTTCAGGCGGTCCGGTTTCCGTCTTCGTATTCGTCTGTTCGTAGCTGCGCCTGTCTGGCATAACCTACGTTTGTCTGTCTCTCTGTATGTCTGTCTGTTCTGCTGTGTGACTGATGAATGCTTCTTGTTTCCATTTTCTCTTTATCTGCAGAGGAGGCTTATTGGCCCATAACAAGGTTGTCTGTTGAGGTGAAACTCATTACACTAAATATTTAACCAACGTATTAAATAAGAGGAGAGAAAGGACAGGGAAATGAAAGAGGAAGTGAGAAAGAGAGGGGGAGAGGGGGGAATGGAGGAGGAAAGGAGTAAGAGGGGGAGAGGGAAGAGAGAAGGGAAGACAAAGAGAGTGTGAAAAGGAAAGTGAGAAGTAAGGAAAAGAGAAAATTGAGAGACTGAGAAACGGAGAGGGAAGAGCAGTGGAAATGTGGAGGAAAATTAAGGTTCGGGAGGAGGAGGGAGAGAGGATGTCAGAGGTCGGGGAGAAGGAAAAGAAAATGAAGAGGAGAGAGTAAATAGGGAGGGAGAGGAAGTCAAGCAGGGAGAGAATGAGGGAGGGGTATAGCTGTGATGAGAGAGAGAGAGAGAGAGAGAGAGAGAGAGATAAGGGGGGGGAGGGACTAGGAATGGGGAGGAGGAAAAGATAGTGGGTAGGAGAGGGAGAGGGGGCGTATAGGGGATGTGGGAGGGGGTGGGGCCGTACCGCGTCTGTGTTCAATTTCCTATGAGAAGGATTAAGAGCCACAAATTGTAACTGATAACACGAGGCAATTGGCTGGTTAGTTGGGTGTAGGGTATTGGCTGGCGTGTTGGTTGGCTGGGTGGGTGGGAGGGGGTACAGCTTGGTTGATTGGTTAAATAAGTTGGTTGGAAGATTGTTTGATTAATTGGATAGGTGGTGGTTGGGTGAGTACATTGAGATGGTTGATTGGTTGGTTGGAAGGTTTATTGACTGGTTGATTGATTGGCTTGGTGGTGATTGGTTTGGTGGTTTGTCAGTTGGTTAGCTATGTGGCTTATTATTTAAGTGATTTGTCGGTTGAACAGTTTGATGGTTGGTTGATTGATTAGTTATTGAGGTGTTTAGTTGATTCGTTGGATGTCCCGAAAAAGATTATTGGGTGATTGAAGACATGTATTGTTAAGTCCTCGTAGAAATAATAACTGGGATAAGAACGAACAGATGGGTAACGAGATAAACAGAAGATGATGCTGGACAGGAAAGGATGCTGTGAAGAGGATGTTGAGCCTAGGCATTGTCTCTTTCTGCCACTGAGCTACGTGAATAGAGCTGCAAAAGGACGAAAAATCTGGGCCAGTTAAGGTGAACGAACTACAGATACAGGTTAGAATAATAGAAGAAGAGGAATTTACACTTTTAACGTGAGAGATCTCTTCTGAGCTGAGTAAAATTGTCTGACGGTAGCAAGAATAAGATAGAGAAGACATCCTCGCCCTGAAGGTGTTTATGTTTGTTAAATGGATAGGTTAAGTAATGGTAAGTAGAAGAGGGGATGGTAGGCTGGTTAGAAGGATGAAGCGGTGGCTGGCTCGAGTGCTTCTTAAAAGGATAACGACAAGAACGAAGGCTTGGGTTACCTGAGCAATTATTGGTTGATTAGAATCCTACGCTGTTTGGCTGAAGGTTAGAAAGTGTGTGTGTGTGTGTGTGTGTGTGTGTGTGTGTGTGTGTGTGTGTGTGTGTGTGTGTGTGTGTGATAGAGAGAGAGAGAGAGAGAGAGAGAGAGAGAGAGAGGGAGAGAGAGAGAGAGAGATTAAAAACGAGAGAAAGAGTGGGATAAGAGAGGGAGCGAGCGCCCCAGCGTGGAAGAAGGGTCGGGTGTTCAATAGATAAAACACGTGATAGTCACCATTACCGTCGCCGCCTTAATTATCAGGGTAATAGTAGCCTTCCCCGTCTTGTTTATTTATATGGACGCACCACATGGCTCTATCGCAAAATAAAGATGCTTAGAGTTTTTCTTTTTTAATCCACGAAATAAACTGGCGAAGGATTTTTTTTTAACACTATTGCCTCCTGTTTTTTTCTTTATTGTATTTTTCTTTGATTTTTCTGTATTTCATTAGATAAGCTTTTTTCTAATTTGCCTCCTTTTCCCCTTCAGTTCCCCTCTCTTCTCCTTCCTCTCCCCCTTCTGTCTTATCTTTCTTTACCTACCTCTTTCTTCTTTTTTCCCTTTTTCTCCCCGTGAATCCCCCTCTCGTCTCCCTTCCCCCTTCTTCCTCTCTGTCCTTGTTTACTTACCTCTTCCTGCTTTTATTCTCTCTCCCCTTCAGTTCCCCTCTCCTCTCCCCTCCTCTCTCCCCTCTTTTTCCCGTTGACATACTGTTCATGTTTTTTTTTCCTCTTTCTCTTCCTTAGTCCTCTCACTTCCGGCTTCCTTTCTTTTTCTCTCCCATTCTTCTTTGCTTATCTCTTCCTCCTTTTCTTCTTCCCCCCATCCCCTGCTCCTCCCTGCGCTGCCCCGCTTGATAAACACCGCCCGAGCTCCAGTGTCGTCTTGTAAACAGTTTTATTCCCACCAGTGTCATTGGATTTCGAATATTTGGGTGGTGACGTGTAGTTGGCGGTAGGGATAGGGGGGAGAAGTGGGTAGTAAGGAGGATGAAAGGAAGGAAGGAAGGAGTGTAAAGGAGGGAGGGAAAGAAAGAAGGAAGTGGAGAGAAGAAGGGGTAAGAAAGGAAGAGAGATGTGGGCTCGATAGAGGAGAGGAGGAGGGAAGGAGGGAAGCTACGAGGAGGGGAGGAGAATGAGGGAATGAGGGTAAAAAAGAAGGGAAGGAGGGAAGGTACGAGGAAGGGAGGAGAATGAGGGAATGAGGAAAAAAAAGGAGGGAAGAAAGGGAGAGAGATAAAATGGGGGAACAGGGGAGAGTAGAAGGAAAAGAATGGGAGAAGACGCCAAGGCAAATAAAGAGAGAGAGAGAGAGAGAGAGAGAGAGAGAGAGAGAGAGAGAGAGAGAGAGAGAGAGGGAGAGAGGAAATGGAAACTGAGAAAATAAGGTAGTGAGGGAAGAAAGGAAGAGGAGAAAGAGGGAAAAAATGAAGAGGAGGAATGCAGAAAAGGGAGGTTTGGCAGGGAGGCAAGGGACTTAGAGAGGTGAGGGAGAAGAAAAGGAGAGAAAAGAAGGAACGCAACGGGAAAGAAATATAAGGGAAGGTAGTAAACTAAAGAGGAGAAAGCATACTAAAATATGAAAGTCAGAAGCATGAAAAGGAAGAGGATGTGAGATAAGAAAGAAACATAAATGATAAGATATATACAACGGGTCATACAAAAAAAAAAATAAAATAAAACGTGAATTCCAGAGATATAGGAAAAGGAAGAAAGGCGAAACATTGTAGGAGCAAGATAATGACCTGAAGAAAATGAGAGAGAGAGAGAGAGAGAGAGAGAGAGAGGAGGGGGGATAGCATGAGAGGTATCAAAGGAAGGAGAGAAGAAAAAAGAGAGCAGGATGCAGGAGGAGAGGAGAGAAGAAGGAGAAATATAGGAAGAAAGAAAAGGAAAGACGTCGAAAGAAAGTAGAAGGAAGAGCAGAGGAAGAGAGGGAAAAGTAAAGGGGAAATAAAAGAGAGAGAGAGAGAGAGAGAGAGAGAGAGAGAGATTAAACCAACACAGTGAAAAGTAGTAGAAGGAGTAGACAGAGAATAAAAAAATAGATGGAGGGAAGAAGAAGGAGAAGAGAGGGAGTGGAAGGTAAGGAAGATAATGAGGGAGGAATGTTACAAAAAAAAGTGAGAACGAGGACAGGGAAAATTTGAGTAAAAAAGAGAGGGGAAAAGATGTTAAAAAAAAAAAAGAAAGAAAGAAAGAAAAATGGATAGACTGAGATTTTGGGAAGTAGGAGGAGCGGAAAGGGAGAGAGAGAAAAAAAAAAGAGAGAGAGAGAGAGAGGAGGGAGGAAAGTAGGAGAGGGAGAAGGAGGTAAGGAGGGAGAGAGGGAGGGAGGAATATTGCTCTTATTTACTGCCCTATTCCAACAAAAATACGGCACTGATACCAAATCCAAGGGACTGTGTTATCTATGGTAATGTTCGTCTCATTCTTAGTGGGCCGGGGGAAGAGGAGGAGGAGGCAGAGAGAGAGAGAGAGAGAGAGAGAGAGAGAGACTACAAATGACTTTTTTTATTCTCTCTCTCTCTCTCTCTCTCTCTCTCTCTCTCTCTCTCTCTCTCTCTCTCTCTCTCTCTCTCCATTTATTATCTATCTATCTATTTGCCTTTTTATTTGTCTATCTATCTATTTACTTATAACTCTTACTAGTGTAATCTAATTGCATCATATCATAGAACTGATGAAGCTGTCAGTGCTGTTATCTCTAGTTTATTACACCACTTATGACAGACTTCCTCTCAGTCTCCAGGTGTTTTTATGGAGAGAGAGAGAGAGAGAGAGAGAGGCTGAGAATATATGTGCATGTGTCTGTGTGCATATCTGTCTGTCAATCAATCTCTAATATTTCTTATTGACAACTATATTAATCCCTTAGAAACAGATTTTAACCTTCACTGATCTTCCCTTATGCCATTTCTGTCGGTATTCTGTGGAGAACTTTCTACTGTTCTATACAATTTGCTTCTTACTCTACTGGTATGCTTTTTTTCTCACCTACTTTCATACTAAACAATCACTTTAGTTTGAGCTTTTTACATATTAATCATGCGTTCTCTCTCTCTCTCTCTCTCTCTCTCTCTCTCTCTCTCTCTCTCTCTCTCACACACACACACACACACACACACACACACACACACACACACACAGGTAAAAAAAAAATTGTCCTTTGGGTCCGACAGACTTCGAATAAACCATCAATCATGAACACAGGCTCATCTGGGATATTCAGCAGGTAAGACACTGAGACTTTGACCATGGTGTATGAACTGAAACATACAGTTCTGAAATATTGCGTTGTATGTTCCTTGCTAGTGCCCGTGATGTATGTCAGTATTCCCTGTGTACTTGTAACTCATTATCTCATTCACTCCGACTTACTAATTCATCCTTGCTAAGAGAGGTGATTTTTATTGAATTTAGGACGCCCCTTCTTAATGTGGGTGTTAATGAAAGCCACATTATCCCCTAATAATAGTTAAGTCCCCAGTCTTTAATAAAATCGTCTGGAGGTACCATAAAATATATAAAAAATAAAGGTATTCCTACTGATTGAGGAAACATGAAATTATTTGGTAGATTGTTTTGTCGCTTACAATTCCCAGACTTATCGAAATACACGGAGAAAATTTGTTTCCTAGGTATACATTCATGGCTCGTAGATCTCTCTCTCTCTTTCATTAACACACACACACACACACACACACACACACACACCAACAGGCACACATCCCCTTTCCTCCTACCCCACAAACACTCTCTCTCACACACAAGAAAATCCATAATGACAACCCCTCCCACCCCAAAAATAATATACAATCCGTGAAAAGAGGCCGAAAAAAGGCCGGGAAAATATAGGAGGGGAGATATTCCGTGGGCGGCACTGTTATGTAGGTTATATACTGCAGCTCTGGAGGCGAAATAGTGATGCTCCTTACTATTTACGCCTTCTTGGATTGCGAAAATAATCATAAGGCTGGGTGTGTAAGACCTGGTGCCGTGGAGGATTGTGGGATGGTGGTGGTAGGATCTGGGATTGTGAGTTGGTGGTCGGGGATTCTGGACTGTGGTGGTGAGAAGGAAGGGTTTAAGAAATGGTGTGGTGGGAACTGTGGTGATTGTGGGGGATGGAAGTGGGTGATTTTGGACTGTGGTGGTGGGGAAGGAAAGGTGTAAGTTTTGGTGTGGTTGGGATTGCGAAACTGCTGTGGGGGATTTGGGGAATTGTGGGATATAGGTGTGGGATTGCAGGAATTGTAGGATACCAGTGAGGGACTTGGGATTGTGGGATGAGGTGGAGGTTGTGGGATGCTGGCGGTGAGGTTTGTGGTGGGAAAGGAAGAGTGTAAAATTGGTGTGGTGGGAGCGTGGAATTGTGGTTGTGGGATTGTGGGGGACTGAGAGGAAAGAGGGATGCTGTGGTTGGGTGATGGAGATATATAAAGATGTGTTGCGGCGGGGGAGTGGGAGTGTGGGGTGGTGGATTGTGAGGACTGCGGGATGGTGATGGTGGCAGTTGTGGTTGGGATGGAGGGGTGCAAGATCTGTTGTGGTGTGGCTTTGGGATTACGGAGGTGATGGAAAACTGGAATGTAGTAGGGAGGGGGAAGAGGAAATGGTAGGGAGGTTCAAGGATGGGGATGGGGTTAAGAGGATGGAGATGATGGTGGTGGTGGTGATGATGATGGAGATGGTAATGGGGGTTGTGATGGAGATGGTGGTGATGGTAATTGAGATAGTGGTGAAGGTGGTGGTATGATGATAATGGTGGTGGTGATGTAGATGGTGGTGATGGCGAAAGTAGTGCTGATAGTGATGGTGATAAGGCTGGTGGTGATGGAGGTTGTGGGGAAGGGGAAAGAGGGGTAGCGGTGGTGAGGGTGGGGGGAAGGGGGAGTGTTGTTGTTGGTGGGATTTATGCCTCCTTGGACTGCAAAAATAATCATAAGACTTGGGTGTAATACCTGGTGTGGGGGATGGTAGGGGTATTGGGGGTACTGTGGGTAGGAATGCAAGGCGTGGGGACGCGAAAGGAGGTGAGTGATGGTGAGGTGGGAGTGATTGTGATGATTGTGATGATGATGGAGAGGGAAGGATGGAGGTTGGAGGCAGTGGTGGACTGAAGATGGTTTGGGAAAATGGTGATGATGGTGTGAGGGGGAGGATAATGTTGGTTAGGGTGAATGTTTTGTTGATGACTGTTGGTGATGGCAGGGATTATGGTAATGGGAATGGAGGTTGTAGGAAAGGGGAAAGAGGGGTGTAAGATCTGTATAGTCTTGCTCATGGGATGGTGATGGTGAGAATAGGGAGGGGGAGTGAATGACGATGGGAGTGGTTGAGGAGACGGTGGTGAAGGTGATGGTAATGATAGTGGGGATGGGGTTAATGGGAAAGGGGAAGGAGAGGAAGATAATGATTCTGATTCGGGGAGGAAAGAATGGTGATCAGGTAGGGAGGAACGAGAAATGCCGGTGGTTGTGTTGTGGTGAGGTGGTGTAGGATACGGTGTTGAGGTAGTGGAATGTTGATGACATTTAAGATAATATGAAGATCTTATAATGGAGAGAAATCTGTCTTTGCACATGCACATTGATAGATATGGGTCTATATGGGACTAGGCTGCAACATATGGTACTTCCTTAGAGTGAAATGAGTGAAATGCCATGCGTGTGAAAACACTGACAGGTGTAGTCATATAGATGCACCTGATACTAAGAATGTGAAAATACTGTAAGAAAGCATATAAAAAGAATCCTGAGTACCGGACTTGTATTTTTCTTCTTATAAATACCCTTTTATTTAATTTAACTTTTGGTTGTTGAGGTAATGTTTCGTTCTTCAGGAAGTGAATAAAGTGTGAAGATACAGAAATTCGTGTGACTGAGGGATGATCGGAGGCAGGGGAATATCTGTATCAAAATAATCTTGACATGGAAATGACATTTAGTTTGCTTATAAAAAAGGGTACTGTAATTTGCCATTCTAGCAAAGGAACTAAAATGTTAAGAAAGAACTGAATAGAAAGTGGATAGAGGTGCGACCCACTTTTAACAAGACCCATAGTTCACTCATATTTATTTTGTGTTTTCACTTTTGTGTTCTCATTTCCATTTTCTGGATCCTACCCACCTCAGTTATGAGAGTAGAAATAGGAGAAGGTGGGGAGGGGGTCTAGGCTGCCAAAGAACCCCTCTCCCCACCTCCCACGCCTCCCTGGACACACTACTTCTGATGAATGGCTGAGGGCGTGGCTGGTTGAGGTCGGGAGTTGTGAATGGTTGCTATAAATGTCCCTGTGGTAGGGAGAGATGGTAGAGTAGGTTTGTTGGTAAGGTAGATTGGTTGGTTGGGTTGTACGAGTAGACTGTAGGTAGTTTTGGTTGATAGGGTAGATTAGTTGGTAGGGTAAATCGGTTGGCTAGGTGTATTAATTACTTTGAATAAATGATATATACTGTATATGTGCAGTGGCAGATACATTCACCGGCTTTGTGGTAGCTGAAGAAGAGACTGTTGGTGATGCTTAGTGTCGCATTTTAGATAAATCTAGAGACTTCATTAGACCTTCTCCAGAACGACTTATTAGGCACATTACACGTCAGTATCCTCATGTGTTATTGGTGCAAACTTCGATAGGCCTATTAACCCGACGAGGCATATTAATGGACGAGATGTTAAAGCATAATAGGCAAAATACAAAGCCAGGCAAGAGGTGTTACAAAATCTACAACTCCACTTTGACTTAAACCTTTGGCTTATTGAATGCTGCAGGTTTCATGGTAATTATGTGAGATGAGGGTGAGTTTGTTGAAGGCTTGGATGGTTGGTTGAGTATTTCACTGTCGACTGGAATTATGAGCTAATGAATGAATGTAGCGCCTTTTTCAGTGAGTTCTGTGTTAGTAGTTTTTATAGCCTTTTTCTTTTCTTTTTTTCTCCATTTCTCGACCTTGTGCACCATAATTACTATTGCATGAAATACAGTAGTTATGATGATGGTGATAGGGCAGCTTACAATGATGATGATGATGATGATAATGACGACGACGACGACGATGGTGATGATGGTGGTGCTGGTTTATGATTATTAATATTTATGACGGTAATATAAAAGTTGAGCCATTTCCTTGTAGTGTGTAAACAAAGAATTACGATCGCTTGTGATGTGGTCATGAAGTTTATGATTGTAACTCATATATTTATGTGTTAATATAAATGCATCATCCCTCACTGTGAAACATCTGAGCCGGAGCAGTAAATTACTTGAACACGTAAAAGATGAGTCATTGGGGTTTGGCAGGCTTTCATTTTATGCATTAATTCTTTACTTCCTCTGTTATTCAAGTGTAGAAATAACTTCTCCCATTATTATGCATTTCAGTACGATGAGGTGCCTATTTCCCTCTCCTCCCTTTTTTTTTTTTGACACCAACAGACGATTTTATTCGGCTAAGTGGAGGCGTCAGATGCAGCCTTCATCAGCTCCTTCAGAACGAGAGGCCTTTCCAAAGTTGACAAAAAATCGTCTGGTGGAGAAAAATAACTAAAAGATAAAATCCCTCCGGCTGCGTGTGTCCGTCTGTCTCACCGCAGGCTGGCTGTTATTCAGAGGGGTACAGACACTTGCTTTATGTCAGTATTTCAAACGTTTTTATTTATTATTTATTTATTTATTTTTAACTCTCGGAGCCTTGGAAGCAGTCAATTAATCATTTCATTTTAACACTAGGTTTAAACTGAGAGAAGTCTTAGCAGACAAAAGAATTAAAATCAGTCCCGAGAGAGTCATGAAACAGCTAAAGGAGAGAGAGAGAGAGAGAGAGAGAGAGAGAAGGGGGGAGAGAGACAGCAGCGTTCCAGCTCGTAAAACCTCAAGTGCTGGACTCCAGTTTAGGGGTCTCTCCTCCCTCCCCTCAACCGCTTTCTATGGGAAGTTAGCCTGCATCTCCTACCCCCACTCTCTCTCTCTCTCTCTCTCTCTCTCTCTCTCTCTCTCTGTTGTAAGCGAATGTAATAAACTCCCTGGGAATGTGATTGAAAGTGGTACCATAAATATGTTTAAAAAGAGACTGGACATGTATCTCGACGCAATTGGTATCGTTTAGTTAGGATGGAGCAATTTGTGCATATTCGCGTCTGCATTCATGTGTCTATTAGACACAGACAATATTATAGAATATAAATAATAGATAAACATTCTGTTCATCTTTTGATAAAAAAAAAAAAAAAATTGCATCCATAGAGTAAGTAGGTGGCTGTATGCCCAAATTTTCCTTTTCCATATTATTCTACTTTCTGCCGATCCTATAAAATTCCTTCAGGTTTTTCATTCCTGCAAGGTATTACTTCCTCTCTTGTTTCCTGTACGGCAAATGCCGGAGGGTCTGGAGAGTGGGGGAGAGAGCCTTCTGCTGTGCTATCCTTTTCTCCTGCTCCTATGCACTATATTAGGATTAAGGCCGGACCACCTCGTAGGGACCTAAGGTCTGTGTGGTCTGTGTATCTATGTAACTCTATGTAACTCTCTCTCTCTCTCTCTCTCTCTCTCTCTCTCTCTCTCTCTCTCTCTCTCTCTCTCTCAAGGGACAGTTTTGAGATTTTCGCTAAAACGGTTTATACAGATCATCCACAAGATCCACTGTCATGTCATAAAAGAACTCCCGCTTATATTATCACACGAGCCCTAAATGAGATAAATCTAGCACGTATTCAGTAAGGGCGGTGAATATTAGTGCCTAGGTGGTAGTTTGAGAATGTGTGTTTCGCCCTCTTCTGCGCGTAGGAAAATTGCTGCCCCTCAGGGAAAGGACTCTCAACTCTACAACCAGAATCGGATACATGCAGAAACCTACCGTATTTACCCTTCTCACTTTACCTGTTCAGCATGACCTCCGCATCCCTCCCATTCCCTAGTCTTAAGCGGTGGACTCACGTTGAACAGCACTGATTTCATATTAATTTGATGATTTCTGCCTACCCTATACGCTTCCTTCCCATTCTTTTCTAATATCATCCCCTGCCCTTCCAGTCACTTACAGTCACTCTTATCACCTCCCAGTCCCCTTACACAAAAGAACATCCCATGCCTTCCCAATCCCTCGCAATCCTTCCCATCCTATCAGAATCCCAGCACATAAGAGAACATCCCATGCCTTCCAAGTCCCTCGCAATCCTTTCCATTTTCTCACAATCCTAGTACATAAGGAAACATCCCACGCCCTCCCAATCCATCACAATCACTCTCATCCTCATGCAGTCCCAAGGCACGAGAGAACATACATGCCTTCCCAGTTCCTTACAATCCCTCCCATCCTTTCTCAATCTCGGTACAGGAGAGAATATTCCAGGCTCTCCCAGTCCCTCCAGTCCTTCACAGTTCTAGTACTCAAGAGAAAATTCCTTTCCCTCCTAATCCCTTGCAGTCCCTCCTATTCCCTCACAGTGCCAGAGTACAAGAGAACATCCCTTGCCCTCCCAATCCCTTCCATCCCCTCCCAGTCCCAGTACACAAGAGAACGAGCTGTCCACGCCCGTTCATCACGTCCCTGTTCTTGAGGTTCAGCCGACTGTGTGATCATGGAGCTTGCCACAGCCTTCTTCTCTATAGGCCTGAGATGTGCCATAGAACAGGACTGGGTTATAGGGATGTGCTGGGGTGGAAGGAGGCTGTGTTAGTATTATGCTAGGTGGAGGACAATGCTCGAAAGTTAATGGGTTATGTGAATGCGATGTGGTGAAAAATGAGGGGGGGAAAAGTGTGTG
Organism: Coenobita brevimanus; assembly: GCF_032717465.1. Taxonomy (NCBI): domain Eukaryota; kingdom Metazoa; phylum Arthropoda; class Malacostraca; order Decapoda; family Coenobitidae; genus Coenobita; species Coenobita brevimanus. Next base: position 14,523,465 of record NC_137019.1, read on the forward strand.
TGTGTGTGTGTGTGTGTGTGTGTGTGTGTGTGTGTGTGTGTGTGTGTGTGTGTGTGTGTGTGTGTGTGTGTGTGTGTGTGTGTGTGTGTGTGTGTGTGTGTGTGTGTGTGTGTGTTGATATTCTTGTCTAGATTTAGGGACATTGCCTTCCAGTCAGCGACATTTTCTTTTATGTATCGTCAAGAAATCCATCATCCTTCTGTGGACTGATTACCAGCTCCCAGTGAGACTATAGAGATGAATTTCGTTTCGTCATTTCTGCCTGCGTGGGAGAGGGACGGGTAGAGATCAATTATAAACAGGCAAACTTCTCCATAAACACATTCGCCTCCTGACACCCTGCTCGTAAAACCCAGGGCCTCCCAAACTTTACAGAGACAATAACAAACTCCAGCTTTTATGAGTAATATGTCGCGAGTCTTGTAGGGGGGAGGGGCGCCTCTCCCTCTCCCTCCCCTGTCCCCTTCTCCCTCTCCCCCTCTCTTATACCCCTTCCTCTACCCCATCACCATTCCTCTCCCCCGTCCTCGCCCCTCCACCTCCCCCTCGTTGGAGTAAAAATTTTTGACGATGGGGACGCAAGGATTCTTTGTCGCTTTACTTAGTGGGTGTCAATTTTATGGGTCTTTTGAATTGAGGGCGGCGCAGGAGACTAGTGGAATGAAAGGGGAAAAGGAGAGGGGATTGAGGGGGCTGAAATGAGAGATACACGAAGTGGGAATGAGGAATACCGGTGGAATGAGAGAGGACACGAGAGATGACAGTTTGAGGGGTGTAAATTGAGGAATATGCTAAGCAGGATTGAGAAACATTGGTGAATTGAGAGAGGAATTTGAGGAGGGTCAAGTGAGGAGTATGCAAAATAGGATTGAGGAATATATTACTAAACTTGAGGAGCTGTGCATGGAAGGGAGTGGGGGTGGGTTGCGAAAGAAAGGAACGTAAAGGAGCTGGGAAACGATAGGAAATGGGGAGGCAGGTAACAGAAAAAAGGGTTTAGAATAGGAAAAATTTAAGCAGGAAACAGCGGAGACTGATTTGAGTGTAGAAACGCAATGGTTCTGTTTCACTATATTTCGTGGGTGTCTGCTTTTTTTATTTATTTATTTAATTTTTATTGGGAGCGGCTCGGGAGGCTGGTGGAATGAGCGGGGAAAAAAGAATTTGAAAAAAACAAATAAAACGATTGAGTATTATGTGAAGGAGGACAGGAAACTTAGCTCGCTACTCTTGCCTGCTGATGTCAAACTGCTTCATTCATCTTTAAGAAGAGGATGAACCTCTCGTGTTATTAAGGAGGCAGAAAACAAGGAGCAAAATCTGATATTGCTGAAAAGATTTAAGGAAACGGAAGACATTTTATGGATGAGGCTGAAAGCGTTATATGTCGCGTTGTTTAGTGGGTGTTAGTTTTATGAGTATTTTTAATTGGGGCGGCCAGGAGCTGGTGGAAAGAGTCGGGGGAGGGGGAAGGGGGAGTTCGAGGGAGATGAAGTGAGGAATATGCAAAGGAAACTTGTGGAAAAGACAAATAACCGTGAGGAGTAATGGTTATGTACTACAGTAAAGGATCAATGGACACGAAAGAGAGTGATGTAATGAATCTGAGGAAGGATGGCAATGAGGAACTAGAATGTGGGAAAAAATGTTATGTGTGAAGGAAAATAAAAAACAAAAGAAAGAGATTTACCAGATTACATAGAAGGTTTCAATTTTTTTCTTTGAGGGGAGGCGAGAGACTGTCGGAATTAGAGGGGGAAAAGCTGAGAGTTTGAGAAGTAGAACTGGAGAACAGGTGAAGAGGGAGGGGGTGCAAAAGAAGTAGGTCATCTAAGTGAAAGTAATACATACCACATATAAATAGACACTTAGGCTGAACGTCTGCATGGTGTTTTCTAGACGGAACCTCTTCACTGGGTTCTTCAGATGTCTTGTAAGCTCTTTGGAATTTATCTCATTTTATTCAGTGTTATGTCATTTCTCGAATTATATCCTCTTTGTCCTCCATTCATTACCTTATTCATTTTTTTCCTTTCCCGTTACTCATTCCCTTTTTTGTGTGTTCCGCGAATTTATTATTATTATTATTATTATTATTATTATTATTATTATTATTATTATTATCGTTGTTGTTGTTGTTGTTGTTGTTGTTATTATTATTATTATTATTATTATTATTATTATTATTTAGCCTTCTCTATGCCCACTGCTTCGTCTAGTCTTCCTTTTCCTCCATCTCTTTCAGAATTCCCCTCCTCCTCCTCCTTCTCCTCCTCCTCCTCCTCTTTCTTATCATTCCGCCCTGCCTCTTCTTTCTGACCCTTCCCTCATGTTCTTACTCTTTATATTCCTCCCTTCTTCCTTCTCTCCTTTTACCTTCTTTTCGTAAACGTCTTCCTCCTCCTCCTCCTCCTCCTCCTCCTCCTCCTCCTCCTCCTCCTCCTCCTCCTCCTCCTCCTCCTCCTCCTCCTCCTCCTCCTCCTCCAAGGCTCGTCGGCAAAAGTTGTTTTATGAAGGGAGAAGAATATTAACTTGGACTCTTCCTTAAATTTTATGCTTGTGTGAAAAAGTAACTCTCGTGGGTGTCAGTGCCTGGCGGTGGTAGTGGTGGTCGCAGGGGTGGTGGCAGTGGTGGCAGGGATGGTGGTAGTGGTAGTGGTGGTGGTGGTATGAATAATGGTAGTGGTGACGGAGGGGGTGATGTAATGATGGTGGGGGTGATAGGAAGTGCTAAATGTTGCAGGGATGGTAGTAGTTGTGGTAGTAGTGGCAAGAGAGCTGATGGTACGGGGAGCATAAGTGGTTGTAGCTGTGGAAGTGGGGTTGGCGATGTAGCAGTAATGATGTTGATAGGAGAGAGAAGGAAAGAAAACAGGAAGGAAGGAATGAAGGGAAGAATGAGGTGACGACATGTAATACTCAGACCAAGTGAAAAAGTAGAGAGAAAGAAGGAAGAGAGGAAGGAGTGAAGGAAGAAAAAACTGAATTGAATACATGTATTAAACGGATCAAAATATAAAGGTTTAAGGGAAAGAAGGAAAAGGAATGAAGGAAGGAAATGCTGGAGTGGCGAGATGTAATTACCCATATCAGATGAAAATATAGAAAGAGAAAGAAGGAAGAGAAGAAGGAATGAAGTAAGGAGACAATGGAGTGGCAACACGTTCTACGAAATCTAAATGAATCGCCTTGTAGTAGCCAGAAGATAAGAGAAAATAAGGGACTGTCCTACTAATATTTGTTTCCATATTTAGGTTTGTAAGTAATGTGGCAAGTTTTTTGTGTTTCTGAAGTTATTTGTTGTGTTGTGTTTGTTGACTGATGTGGTGTTTATTTGTTGATGCTGCCTTGTGTTGCTGGTGTTAGTTCGCTGTTTTGGTCTCTCTCTCTCTCTCTCTCTCTCTCTCTCTCTCTCTCTCTCTCTCTCTCTCTCTTCGTCCTGTCCAGTTACTTTTTTTTTTTTTTATTGTTTAAGTCATTGTTTGTGTAATGAACAGGTGTATCAGAACTAATCACAGGCGTCTTCTTGTCCCCAGATGTCTCCCCGGGCGTACCAACCCAGCGGCAGTACTCCAACCGTAAGTACAACCCTCCTACTTACACTCAAGGTACAGGGTTAAAAGTGTTCTTGCCTATTCACTTATTGCAAGTAACAATTATTGAATGGAGTGTTTCTTTTGTTTTTTATTAATATCATTGTATGTTATTGTTGGATATTTTCTTCATAGTCTCATATCAAATACTGATTAATTCTTAAATTCACAAATATCTTTGTACTTCCATTCCTTTCTCACTCCTCTCCCCATCCATCCATCCATCCACACGTCCATTCATTCATTCATTCATTTTTCTGTCTTTCCATCCTCACGTCTTTCCATCCTCCTCTTCCCGTTATTTCCTTCCTCTCTCCCTCCCTCCCTCGCTTTCTTCTCTCATCCCTCCCTCTCTCACCCCCTCTCCACTTTCTGTCTTTCCCAACTTCCTCTCCCCTCTCCCCTCCTTCTCTCTTCCTTCTTCCCTCCTTCTCCTCCTTCCTTCCTTCCTTCCTTCTCGGTTGCGTGATTACGTTAACGATAGGAGTATTGGGAGGAGCTTAGAGAGTAACGCTGACAGACTAGGCTAGGCTTTGTTCAGGTTGCAGTGAGAGAGAGAGAGAGAGAGAGAGAGAGAGAGAGGGGAGGGGGGGGGATGACAGGGACAGCAGGGAACAGGAATGATGTATAAGGAAGACAAGAGGAGGGTTAAAGAAATGGAGTAAAAGAAGAAAGAAGATAAGTGGAAATTGAGGAAGACAGAATATGGAGGAATGTTTGAGGAAAAGCAGAGAGAGAGAGAGAGAGAGAGAGAGAGAGAGAGTCTTATGCACTTATGTCCTATACCTCCTTTCTCTATGAGCCCAAAACTAATCATCCACCTAATCCTGTAGTCATTTACTATTTTCTATATATACTTACACTAAATAACCAACAGTGGCTCGATCTTAGAGAAATTCTAGATTTTGGCAGACTTCCTTCTTGCTTATTTTTATTTTTTTTTTTTCACGTTAGATTTCAGTAACCTCTTTTATTTTCTTTTTTAATGCAAACTCCGTTGACATTAAAGCAATATAAATAACTTTAAAGAAAATATTGAAGCGTAGGCTAATTTGCAAAATAAATTTGTAACGGAGAGATGCTGCGAAACCTGCTATGCCACTTAGAATATGGGGGTCTGATTTTGAGAAGCTTGGAGATGAGGATCGAATTCAAAGAAGCTTTCTAGATTTCGTAACACTTCGGTCTTAGAAATTTATCCGGAGTATTAAACATCGGCATCCTTTTGTACGCTATTGATGCAAACTGTGCCAGCATTAAAAATTATATAAAAAACATACAATAGTGTTAAGGCGCAATATTCAACATGATAATAATAGTGTGCAATAAGATATGGAGATCAGGAGAATAAGGTGCAGTAAGATACGGTGCAATATTCAACAAAATGGTCATGAGGAAAGGTGTTACGAAGCCACCTGTGCCACCTGGAATACAGTGCTGTGCGAGAACAATTACCTCAAACGTGTGCAGCTGTTCAGACCCCAAGCTGCCACCACTTTGGTACATCACCTCCGCCTGTGCACTTGACCTCCATCTCTCTGTCTCTCCCTCTCTCTCCCCCTCACTGATTCTGTACCCTATTTTCCTCCACTCGTCCCCGATTCCTCTCCTCTACTCCCCTCGCGTTCTCCTTTCCCCTTCATCTGCGTCATTTTGAAATTTTGTGGACGTGTAACTTGGTAGTCGTAGTTTTAAAATGTGTTGTAGCGTTGGTTTATAATTACCCATCCGTCATTCCACTCACAGTCTGATTCTCTGTAAGTGCGTCGGATTTTGAACTAGTGATGTGTGCATAGTTTCTGAATTATATATGTATGGTATGTATGCCGTGTTCTTTATATTTAAGTGTATGGAAGCCTTAATCTGCAATATCCCTTTCGTTATAGCATCCACAATTCTATTTTTTTTTTTTTTTTAAGGCGGAAAGTTTTTACGGATGATGTCCCAGTCCTCGCTCATTTTCGCATCCATCTCTAAATGTTTTTAAACGCGTATTGTGAAATCAAATAAGCGTGAAGCGTTTTTATTACTTGATACAGGTGCATCTCTTCTAGATCAAGCTCCTGTTCCGTCTCTGCACCGGAAATTTTACCGCTTGTAAAGATACGTAAAGACTGTACATTTTTGAAGATGTGCAGGTCAAGGAAGGAGGCATTCATTTTCTTATTGCCATCTCGACTGTGCTACCCGAGATTGAAGCCTTTTTTTTTTTTTTTTTTTTTTTTTTTTTAAGCCTCTATTTCCTCATTTTCGTTTAACTTGACCACCTGGAAGATTATGAGTGTGCAGTGTTAATTTTCGTTCTCTCACCTTTCGTCTGCGCATTTAAATTCATTCTTGTATACCTTTCTTAACTAAGGCACGTTTGGAAAATCTTACATCTACGCACCGGGAGTCCAAATCTTTTCATGCGTGAGTTGCATTCCAAATTCTGAAGCTTGTGGTTATACCTATTTAATCTATCATCTACTGTCTGTGCATACTGAAATATAGATAACGAACTTGTGGAAACCATTGTTTTCTTATCGCAGTTCCCTGTTGCAAGTTGTTAACAAATATTTTAGCTCCGGCGTTTTGTGATATTACGTTTTGAATGGCGAGTATGAAATTCTGATAAAATCTACATTAACATTGCAGCAGCTATTGAATATTACCAATACTTTTCGCCCACTAAGCTAAGCCGCACAGTGTTTTAGTCCTTTCCTTATTAATCACTTTTTTTTTACACACGCTTGTTCTGGTAGCCCTTACGTCTTTCCCCTTCGTCGTAAATCGAAATCCCATGTTAGCTAATTACTTCCTTCAATCACGCCATCGTCCTATATCTTATGTGTGTATATCTTTCACTTGGTCTGGATACCTAAATCCCATTTCCAGCACTTCATTCAGTACTAAGTCTCTCCACCTTCAGTGCGTATAGTGCAAAATGACCATGAGAAAATTTATATACAAGGGTCGCGCGAGCAGCCTTCACCTTTCCTACATCCTGCCATTTTCTCCCACCCCTAGGACTCACCACCTTCACCACCCCATACACAAAGGCAAGTACACAAAGGGGCTACTGTGGCTTTGTGAAGGAAGAAGAGCAAAGATAGGTGGAAGAATTACTTTTGATGAGGAAGGTGGAAAATGGGTAGCTTTGATAGAATATAAAAACAAAATAGGTAGATCAGCAGTTGCAATGGAAGAAGTGCAAATAGAGGGAAAAGTGGTTTACATGGAAGAAGAAAGGTAGAGATAGAGCAGTGGCTTAAAGAGAAAGAAAAAATATAATATAAAGAAAGGCAGAGTGAATATCATAGTGACTTTTGATGGTAAGAAAAATGTGTAAAGATAGGTAGATCAATGTCTTTTGTGGAAGAAGAAAGTAAACATGGGTAGAACTGTGGCTTTGTTAGAAGCAAAGATACTGCATGTGAAAAAATGCAGGAAGAACGGCGACTTTCGGTGGAATAAACTAAGGAAAGGCAGAACTGGATCCCAGAAGGAAGATGAAAAGCAGATGTTGGCAGAAGGGTGGTGTAAGTGGAAGAAAAAGAAAGCTAGATGAGTTTTATGGAAGAAAAGTATATAAAAAGACAGAATTAACAGAGATCTCTAGTGGTTGAGAATACTGTTTGTAACTAGGGTTGATCGCAAAATTATTCTAATGGAAGAAACTGTAAAGAAGGATCAGAACTGTCGGTTTGATGGAAGGCCAAAGAAGAGAGGTTAACAGAGGAGTGGCGTACACTTGAGTAGAAGAAAGAGAAAGCTCATCCATCCTTCCCACCCCACTCAGCCATCCTTTTCACACTCATATTCGATCTTTTACCCGTCCTCCCCACCGGACTCATTCACTCGCGCTCACCGCATTAGTTTAATTTCGCCACCTAATCCATACACCACCCCACTCATCCATACTCTACCCCACTCATTCATACTCCGCCCCACTCGCCCATCTTATCCACTCCACTCTTTTCATCCATCCTCTGCACACCACTCATCCACCTCTTTTCATCGGCAGGATCGAATGAGAACGGTTTACCCCGACGGCTCCGCACGGCCTACACCAACACGCAGTTGCTGGAGCTGGAGAAGGAGTTCCATTTCAACAAGTACCTCTGTCGGCCCAGGAGGATAGAAATAGCAGCCTCCCTCGACCTCACCGAGAGACAGGTGAGAAGGTGATGGAAGGAGTAAAGCAGGGAAGACTTTATCCTAGAGTGGGTTCACTTGTAGTTCGTATTATTTCTCTTATTAATCTCTCTCTCTCTCTCTCTCTCTCTCTCTCTCTCTCTCTCTCTCTCACACACACACACACACACACACACACACACCACTCTTCGTTGTATTTCAGGCAGGCTACAGGTGTTCCGCGCAGGTGTTTGCGGAAAGGTACTAATCTGATGGGCAGGTGAGATAAGGAAGCAGTAACCTGTAGTCGTGTTGGTGAAGCTTGGTGATTACTGAGCCTGTTAAAGGTAGCTATCAAGCGAATGGACCTGTGGCTAAGCGGGAATGAATATGTTTGCATCGCTGAAAGTATTAGTGGGTCATAATCATCTGATAAAACACACACACACACACACACACACACACACACACACACACACACACACACACACACACACACACACACACTTTCTCTCTCTCTCTCTCTCTCTTTCTCTCTCTGTACAGATAGATACATAGTTATAAATATAAAGACAAACTTTTGGATATGGGGGAATTAACTAAACTCTTCATTAACCAGTTCATTTTGGTCACGTCTGTTTTTTCGTACTTTTACTGATCGATTATAGTGTTTACCAAAGCCCTCTGGTAGCAATGGAATTAACCCCTTCAAGCCTTGGGTTCCTTCTTCCTTGCATGTAAAAAAAAAAGGGGGGGGAGGGGGTCTCAACTAAGAAAAATAAAACGGCCTTACATTAACCCAGATTAAATTCAAAGTACATCCTCGGACTGTAGGTGTTATAATCTGACGAGAAGTAGAACTGAAAGGATGGAGTATGTAGGAATATGCACATGATCAGGTTTTCATTCCATATTTTTAATCAGATTCTCACGATGATGTCACTGTTGATGTAATTTATTTAGTTGTTGCTTTACACTTCCAAACAATGAGTTCAGACTAAGAGTGGCTTCGAACTGAAGAAGACAAGAACAAATTAGAATATACATCATCATAGTGAGGAGGTTAATGACTACTGATTACGTGACATCCAAAACCCTATATATAGCCTTATGCTAACTGTGTCCCATTTCCCCCGCAGGTGAAGGTGTGGTTCCAGAATCGACGCATGAAGCACAAGCGGCAGGCGATGGCGAAGCAGGATGAACCGGACAAGAAGGGCGGCGAGGGGCGAGGCGGGCAGCACGAGGACGCTGCCAACAACAACACGAAGTCCGTTCCTTCGTCCCCGGATAGCATGTGCTCCGCTGACGTTAAAAAGGAGGAGAGTAATGACAGTCTGCCCCTCCCCACAGCCACCTCAGGCCCCGGGGTACCGCAGCCGGGGTCTGGGGGCCCTAGGGGTGGGGGAGCTGCGGTGAATGTGGATCCTGGCAAAGTGAAGTGTGAAGACGGCCTGCGGTACCCCGGGCCAATAGGGTTCCCAGGAGATGGTATCAGCTTGAAGGAAGGGTCGCAGGAGGCTGCCCTCACCACCCCGCCCATCCCCCGGGCCACCCCACCCTTAACTCCAGCCACGCCCACTGCCTCCCCCGCCCACTTGGCCGGGACGAGGGGTGTACCCGGTTCCCCCGCCCTCACCACCCCGCCCGTCACCGCAGGCCGCGCCTCACTCACCGCCACCACCACGGCCGCCGCCACCTCGAGCTCCGCCACTCCGCACGGGTATGGCGGAACTGCAGGGGGCAGAGGAGGCGCCGGGCGAGGCTCTGTCTTCCCCGCCTACTGCGCTACCGGGGAGGGCAAAGGTCGTGGGGCGTCTGGGGCCTACTCCGGAGCATACCGGGGCTCTTGGGTGGACCAGTACCGGGGCCTGGGACGTGCCACACCTCCTCAATTCATGGCCAACAATGCTGCTCGCACTGCTGCAACACATGGCTACGACTATACTTGTGGCCAGCAACAGCAGCAACAGCAACAACAGCAGCAACAACAACATCAGCAGCAACAACAACAAAGGGGACAGCATATGTACAACGGTGGGTACATGGACAGCTATAACTACAACCGACACTACTATAACAGCAACATGATGTGCGGCGATGGTTACTCCGGCTACAATTACATGTACAGCAACGGTGGTATGTACGCGTGCGGTGGACAGGACGCGGCTGCACAGCAGTACTACGATTCCTACGCCATGTGTGGTGCTGCCGGGTACGACCATGGAGAGAAAGGGACAGCTATCGCCTCCATGGCCACGAACACCTCTGCAAACATGGCAAATATGGCCACAATGGGTCAGGGAGGCTACTACACCAACACTAGCAATGGTGGTGTAGGGGAGAATGTTGGGTACCCGGAGCAGCAGTACCACCACCACCAAGGGGACCACGACCTCAACTTCACCTTCAACTTTTTCGAGCAGAGTGGTGGTGGTGGGGGCGGTGGCGGCACTGGCGGTGGGGCGGGGGGCGGGGCAGGCGGCAGTGCGGCACCCAGCGAGAACAGTAACTCCTCAGACTTCAACTTTCTCACAAACCTGGCCAATGACTTCGCGCCCGAGTACTATCAGCTGAGCTGAGCCGACCCTCCGCCCCCACAGCAGAATTATGACGCAAAGACTCTTCTCCAGCCTCGTGATAAAATTAGGTCTGTATGAAAAGAAGCTCGCGAAAGAGCCAGTCAACGGGAGGGTCTTCTTCCTCCTGTCCAGCTCCCGTTATGCATCACCCACGATACCCAGCCTCAGACCCAACCTGCGACGACTTCAGCTGCAGTGGCGGTCTTCCTAGGCGTGGACATTGGTGCCGGGCTTGGCTGGCCTCGAGGCTTTCAATACAGATAACCAGATGATGATAAATCGAGGTGCTGTTGAAAGGGATATACCTCACTCTACCATCTGATCTGAGTATCACCCCGCCCAGTGGACCAACAGTCATCCCCGTATGCAGTGTCCGGGACTAACACGTGGTCTCGCAGGATTATTATGCCTGTGTGATCAGAATTAATGTTAGATTGATAACAGAGAAAATGTTGTTTGGGGTCACTCTAGGCCGAATTGTAAAGCGTGGTGCCTCCGTGATGTGACTCCCAGGCCAGTGTGACCAGCCTGGCGTGCCGCAGATATTGAGCTTGTGGCCCTACAACTCTCAAAGTAGAACTGTGTCGCCAGTCATTCCACACTACACCCTCCCGTCTTCAATCCCCTGTAGACGTGACCCCCTCCCCTTCCCCTATCTCCCCCCATGTGCCGCGGTAGAAGGATAGATCTTTCACTTCCCACCATCCCTCCACTCTCCCGCCCTTTCTCCTCATCCTCCCCCTGTCCCTGTAGTGGTAAGCATTGGGCCCTGTGCCGGCGTGGTCCAGAGTTCCGCGCCTCCCGGTGGTGGGCGGCCGTCTGTTGTGTCGTCAGTCCTCAGCAATAATTTTACAACTTTTCAGATCCCCTTTTTTCTTTTCCTTGCCATAATAAGAAGGGGAGAACCAGGGTCCCTCATTTCGCCGGTTTCGGGCTCCGTCACAAGTTAGAATCGAACATAGGCCCGTATCCTGAGGGGCTTCTAAAGTTTTGTAACACCTCTAACTTAATTATTTTATTTTGCACATCACACCTTATATCGTGTTTTAGAAATTGATGCAAACTATGCCGATATTAAAGAGATATAAGTATCATACAAGAGTAATATGCTTGATATATCGGTAAGGAAAATGTGCTACTAAGACAGCTGTGCCACCCAGAATACACCTCATATTCCGAAGCAAATTGTCCGAGGGTGTAGGTTAGGGCAGAGGTTGGACTAAGAACTCCTCGTTTCACTGCGTCATGTTCTGAGCATAACGTTTCTCACTGTCACCAGTATCACGTCTAGCACTGAGAAACGGAGCTCCTAGTGTGCGGCCCAATGAAACGGGATGTTAATATTACAACTTATGCCCCGACCTCCATGACCAGGATATTGTGAGTCAGAATATGTTCAATTTCAACCTCAATCTACCGAGACCCTTAGGAGGCTCACTAGCACCTCTTCCTTACCAGTGGTTAAGGAAGAGGCATTAAGGAACCTACTAAACCCACGACAATATGATCCTGCGTGAACATCCTGCTATAAGAAGACAAATCAGCGTTAGTCACCAACTGAGAGATTGGACATGACTGTGTGTGCTCATTTTCACCCCATTAAACCTTCAGTATGATGGCTTCTTGATCTTATTTTTAGCTACACCCAAAAGGTTTTATGCAGTTAAAGAGAACCCCTTCCCCAAACATTAAAAAACAACAACAACAACAAAAAAGGTCAGTGAAGGCTATATCTAACCCCTCCAGTTTGAAAAGTCACTCCTGAGGAAAACATAAAGCGTCTAGGGGTAGCTAAAATACTCGTATTAAAGACGGATCATATCGAAAGTGTTTAACGTTCCGGAGAAAATGGGGGTGGGATCCTATGCAAAGTGGAGATCAAAAGCAGAAGAGAGACAACAGACAGAGAGATTAGAGGATACAAAAAAAAAAAAAAAAAAGGAGAAAGAACTGGGGATACGAAAGCAGAAAGAAAACAAGGAGGGACATTGGGAAATTTCTTGTAACTCAGGCGCTGTCTGTAAAGGGTAGTATCTTGGGTGTCTTTCTCTCTCTTTCTCTCTTTCTCTCTCTCTCTCTCTCTCTGCAGAACGAGGGGCAAAAATTTTTATTCTGAACTTCGAATATTTGAAGTTTGCCCTGGTATTGTCTAAGAATATTCTTTCGCACGAGTTTTTCCTTTCTACAGTAAGTACCTATTATTCACTTTCGTATATAATTCATCCAGACACGGAGATTTCCCTACAGAATAGAATCGACAGGCGAAATCAGAGTAAATCACTGAAGCTGGACAAGGATTGGAAAATTTCACAGACAATAGATCATACTTGATTACTGTTCATGATGTCCATTAATATGATGTGTGTGTCAGCTTTGAGCGCATTATGCTTGTGCTTTTATGCAAATATTCACTGATGATAGCACACCATTCGAAAGTTATAACGAGGAACTCATGTCAATACCTGAAACACACACCGTACAAAATGAGAACGTATAAGATGTCTTTGAAGTCACAGAGAGAGAGAGAGAGAGAGAGAGAGAGAGAGAGAGAGAGAGAGAGTCAGACAGACAGACAGACAGACAGACAGAGATGGAGACATAGTCAAGGTACAGAAAACTTATAAAAAAAAAAAAAAAAAGGTAACATGGCAAATAGAGCTAGGGACCTGGATATCTCCCCCATCCACCCTCCTCCTCCCGTTAAGCCCTCCAATTCTCCATCCCCTCCCCTTACCTCCCTCGTCCCTCTTCTCACTCCCTCCCCTCTTCTTGTGTGTACATATTTGAATAGTGCGTTTATTGTAATAATGACGACTCAAGAGTGGATTAAATAAATGTCCTTGTATATGTAAACTTTTAACTACCCTTTTAATCTCTACCTAACCCATAGTTTTGGAATTCAAGTATATATTTAACCCCTTCAGCCAGCATATGACTATTGTATATTCCTCTTGCTAATTCCTAAGTGTTTTTATTCAGCTTAGCATAACTCCATAGTAGAGAAATTAAAGAAAGCTAATTCTAACTCCTCCACTGAAAGAAATAGTCGCTGTTAATGTTCTTTCTCCATACCAAAATAGTAGCTATGACATGGAACTGATTGCAAACTTCTTTGTAAATATCAATTCAGGGTCTATATTTGAGCCAGCCACGACATTTGGTAACACAAATTGCAGTTACAGTTAAGAGAGAAACTTTACAGTGTTCCAGATTATAACACATGACAGTTACTTCTGATATATTATGTAAAACACCAAAGGGTCTATTGACAGCTCTGCTTTCGTAATTTCTAGTTCTTGCATCACTCCCACCCCATTTACTGGTATTAGGGGAAATGGAGCTATGATGATGATAATTTACAAGCAAGCAATGTAAATAAAACCCAGCATCAAGCTTTACTTATTACTTCAGCAGCAGCAGCTTCCTCATGTCTACTGGCAGCACAGAAAGGTAAGTTTAGAAAGAGAATAAAAGTAAAAATAAATACAGGCTCTTGTTATATGATTTCAGAATTCCGTCCGTCCATCCATCAACCACTCCTTTCTTGCCTCATTAGGAGCGTAGGGGCCTGGGGCAAGGTTACTTAATCCCAACATAAGGCGAGCGACCAGTCGTTCTTCCCCGAGTGGCGTGTGAGCAAAACATTATTACTAAGCCGAAAGAGTGATGATGACAGAGGCAAAGTTAAGGTCACTGCTTACCAACTGACATTTATTGGTATCAAAGAGACGCAACGAAAGGTACAGTTTTTCACTACTTGGGCTTACCTACAGTAAAACTTGCACCTGTTCTCAAGATTACAGAACCTCTCTCTCTCTCTCTCTCTTGTATAACGTTTTAATGATGGACATGATGTGTACGAGCAGTAGTGGAAATGCGAATATCCATGCATTCCAGTGCAAGTACACTCACACACAAAATAGGAGAGCTAGGCATTTTCACTCCAGTAATATGAAATGTATTGTAGGCTAAACCAAAGAACTCTTCTGTCCAACAAGAGAAAAAAAATAATAGCGCATTCCCTTTTTACTCCGGCGTTATGTGCACCCAAGTTACCGTGGGGCAAACCATTTAATCCATAGATCAACCTACATCCCCGCCAGCGATTAGCAGATGGAACGCATACGGAAGTTCTAGATAAATACACGACCAGCTAGGGACTATGCTAGTGAATAATCACCCTGCATGAGAAAATCCTTAGGCGTGACTGACTCACCGAGCCGGCCCAAGCGATGTTCCCTCACTTAAAAACCTCTACCCACCTCGCGGATTCGTACTGCTGTGAGTAAACGCACTGTCTCCTCTACCTTGACACGTACAGGTGCGGACAAGAGGATCTCACACAAACTGGGTCATTTCTTGCTGTTGAATTACAATGGAGGGAAGAGAGGGGGGGGGGTGCCACCTTCCCCTCATATACTCACACCTGATAGTCATCCCTACAGTAACTCATCAACCAGAAATGACCCGATTCTTGTGTGCCTGGGCCAAGGTAGTGTCTCCGTTCCATTTGTCTGCTCCTGTAGCACCGCACGGCCCAGAAATACACCTCGCATTTGTTTAAGCTCCTTCTTTAATTTAATACGTGCTTCGCAACACGCAAATGAATCATGCGCCATCAATTACAAAAGCAATAACAATAGCAGGCAAAAAGGGGTAAAAAACAAAGAGGAAGTGCAGGCGAGAGAAATACCCAGTTACGCTACCATGTTGCGGTGGTGGCAAGTGGCTCCCACAGGCCTGGAACCCGTATTCGTAAATTATCTTGGCCAATTTCTGCGATACGCAAGTCTAAACGGCGGTGAGATAGCATCATGAAATACGTTTGGTTCGTATTTTTCACGTTATTAGTCACTTTTATTTGATTATGAACTGTTTGGCATGTGAATTAAAATATACGCATGAACAAACGCTACTTAAACTCAGGACGGTTTATGAGAATGGCCCCTGGTCTTCCTTCCTGGCCGGCATAAATCACGCTGGTTTTGGCATGGCCGCTATTGCAATAAATTAGACGGGCCCCACCACAATATTAATTTGCATATAAATGAACGGCTGTGATACGAGAGGAAAAATTAATATTCAAGTTTCAGCGCGGGGCAATTGGATTAAACTGTACAAATTGTGATTAACTTTTTTTTTCACGAGTGGGGGTTGCACGGCGGAGGAGGAGGTTTTGAGGTTTGTAATAGTCCTTTCAGCTCGGGACGTATCTTATTCTTCCTGCTACCAGAAGCTTTCATTCAGTTTTAGGGGCGACCTATCTCAATAGCAGTAGTAGTAGGAATAGTAGTAGTAGTAGTAACCCCGGTTTGTTTGGCCAAACAGACCCATCAACCGCAAACAAGCAGTCAATCACCCCTACAAGGCTGCCCCGTGTAGTGAACGATGTTCCTTTGCAACAAACTGTTAATTAACTCTTCCATTTCCTAGTATCTCATGAGCTACAGTAATAATAATAATAATAATAATAATAATAATAATAATAATCGTTTCGAGAGTGAGAGACTGACGAAGAGAGTGTATCTGAGTGAGGTAGAGGGGGAGATGGGGAGGGAAAAGCCAAGGATGAGATGGAGGAATGGAGAGGAGAGGTATATGAGAAGAGTGTGAACTGGGAGCAGGGAAGTGAAATGGCGGGGGACAGGGTGATGTAGAGGCGATTTGTTTGTGGCCACCCAGTATAAGGGATTAAGGAGTCTGGCAATAGATGGATATATAGATAAAAAGCAGCAACAATAAACTACGTCCTCGGATTCAAAGGGAATGCTTCGTAAATGATGGGGATGGCAAGAGTATGCGTGCTACGTTGAATGAACTTTATAGTCTGCTAAACTGCACGACTACGCGCCTTCATTCCTTTTATAATGCTCATCTACCACGTGGTTGTGTGAAGCTGTAAGATGGCTGGGCAACAAACTACAGTACTTGTTTAAAATCCTAGTTATTTGCTAGTTCTCTTGAGAGTAAACACAGTGTTTCAAATACATCTACATACGAGATGAAGGAGTTTAGATATTCTACAGTCCTAAATGCCTCGGAGAGAAACTGCTGGGAATGCAGTGTGGAGGCATGTGTTTCGATCAATGGTTCGTATGCTGGGTGGCGTTGGAGATATCGAATCACTTATCCCCTACCGATTTATTCTGGAAATAACGCATTTCAATATCATCCTGAATACTACTGATCTAAACTATGCAGAAAACAAAACAGCAGAAATGAAAGTAAAGATAATGTTGGGAAGGAAAAGGCGCTGCGAGGTCTGCTATGCCGCCTTCCGAAGCTCCGAAACTTTGGATCTTTGGAATTGTGGTACCCGCAGACGCAGTCGGCATCGTCAGTGTGCGCGGGACAGTGAACGGCGAGGACACGCTGGGCAGCGATCCGCCGAGAGGGTTGCCACCTAGGATAATACGTGCCCTGGACGCTGGTTCAGAAGCAAGGACTACGTTTAAGGTCTGTAGCTCATAATACAGTGCTGTAATTACGTGTATCAGGTATTTTGAGTGTGAATTATGCAGCAAATGTAAATATTAAGCGTAGTTGTATACGATAAAAGGCGGAGATAATCATCCCTTTGGTGATTTGTCTCGAGATGAGAGCTGCGATTAGAAATGGAATATAAGTATAGTATTACATCGTATTATACTTACTGTATGTATGAGTGAGACAGTGTATGCACAGATGAAATATGTGAAAGGCATGTATGGATGGGAGATAAGTGACAGAGAAGAAATATATGACGCAGTGTAACACCGAACGAAGCGAACTTGAACACGCGTGTCTACAGCGATCGGGCATCTCGACCAGCCGCGTTTGTTGCCATGTACTGTAATTAGAACGCTTTCTGATCGGCAAAATATCTGTACATCAGCCATTTGTCTACGATACGAGAAAAATTCAGAAGAGATCAAGTACCTTACTCGCTGTTTAAGTCATTCAGTCCCAACGTTTCATTTTTCTTTCTTTTTTCCTGCTCCTAGACGATTTAATTCAGCTGAGATGTGTTGAACTGGAGGAGTCTGATACGACCTTCAGCATGTTCACATCTATGGGTCTCGCCCAAGGTAGCATCGCATGGCAGAAGCAAGAATAAAATTATACGCGGGATAGGAGGCTGCCTAACGCTTGCCCCAGAGCTATGACCTCTGCATATTACACCTTACTAATCTCACGGTAGGAATTAAACTCACGTCTGGAACTATTCACATTCAGAATTCTTTTCACGTCCTGAACTATTCTTATGGTCGGACAATTACTCAGCTCAGGAGGAACTTAGAACTGGATGCGTCCCCCAAGATGAGTGACATCCTTTGGTAGGAGCAAGAGGAAACTGCAGTAATGCGTCGTCGAATTGAAGAGTTGAGGTTAGGAGACCAGTCCACTTTCCTGGCCGCATTCTTGAGGATTCGAATTGTGGCGCGTAAGGATTTATTATGGAGATGGCAATGTAATCCACTGAGGCACAAGAAACCCGCACTTCCACCCCCCGCAACCCGGATAAATTTACTTAACACAAGTCTCGGCCCGTAAATCACCTCCGAAATTGATTTAAATCGCGTTCAGACAGAGAGGGAGGAAGGGAGCAGGGAGGAAAGCGAGGGAGAAGGGAAGAAAGCATGGATGTAGATGAAGTGGAAAGGGAGGAGGGGTGAGGGGTAGGGTGGAAAGTTGGGAGAAGGAGACAGGAAAGAAAATAGGGAGGACGGAGGTGGAGAGGAGACAGGATGAAAGCAGGGAGGGAAAGTTGAACGAAGAGGATGGGGGGGACAGGGAGAGAAAGAGGAGCAGAGGAAAACAAGTCTCCACAGTCGTTTGAGCGAGGGAGTGAAGGACGAAAGGTGGCAGGGAGGGTGAGTGAGGGAGGTGGAGGAGGAGGGGTGGGAGAATCGTATGACGAGGCTGACACTTCGCTTACAGAGCTTAATTGGAAAGTACAGGGTGATTAAGAGTACTTTATTGCTTACATGAAATTATCTTCTGCAAGTATGTAATTTATTTGTCCGCATTTCCCGTGTCGGAGGTAGTACATCATTGTTTGAGCCGCGAATGCACGTCTGAGTTTAGTGGCATATTTTTACCGAGCCCTGCAAGAACCAGAATAATTTTTTTTTTTTATATTTTGACCCTTTTTTTTCATTGTCAGAGCTTCATGTTTCATCAGTGAGTCACATTGCCTATCGCCAGTCGGTTAGGCATTAAGAATTATCTCAGCTTTATCTGCGGGGAGAAAACTACGGTAACAGAACCGAAGCCTGAAGTAATGGTTGTTTGTGTGAGGTTTGGTTCACACATCTAAATCAGTTGTTAATGAAATTAATCTTTATCGATACCAGTTTATTATTATTATTATTATTATTATTATTATTATTATTATGAGATAGGTAACGAATGGAGAGTGCCTATGAGAGTGAGTGGGATGGAGGGAGAGAGGGAGATCGAAAAGAAGGTAAAGGTACGGGATGGAGAGGTATGTGGAAGGATGTGGTGTGAGATGGCGAAAGGAGAGCCTAATGGTGGACAGGGTGACGTGGAGACGATTTTCTGTCTGGTCACCCCTTTGGGGATTAAGCCATCTGGCTTAAGACTGATAGATAGACTGTTGGGGAGGAGGGGTTCTGTAGCTTTGCTCATGGCACCTAGTACTCGGGTGAACTGGGATCTTCATCGTTATCATCATCAAGAGTCTTGAGTACGCTTCCGAAGTATAATTTCCACACATTCCCATTACATTGCAGTAAATGGCAGTCACGTGCATTCTTTGGTAGGGAGGGGGGTTAGGTGAAGGTAAGGGAGGTTGGAGGCAGGTAGAGAGGAGTGGGGGGAGAGCAAGGAGGGACAACAGAAAATGGCAGATGAGGATGGATAACAGAAAATGGGAGTCACATCCATTGTTAGGGGGTGTCTTACAGGCGTAGCAAAATGTACTTGTTAATTAAGGACTGATACCTAGGTCAGTTATACACAGACAAACAATAAAGGATGAGCACCAGGGATAGCTGGATCAAGTTTAACCCTAGAAATTAGCTGACGCGTATTCTGGTGTGTTCTTACTACTTCTTGACGATTTTATTCAAGGTAGGAGAGCCCTTCGTGGTTATGAAAGGATTGATGTAGAGGCAGAGGGTGGAAGGTAGGAACAGAACGTAATTCGAACGGGGGAAATGGGACGGGGATTGGCTGGTGTGGTGTGGGATGAGATGAGGTGGGATTGGAGGGGATGAGGTTGGAGTAGGGAAGGGTGGGCGAAGTGTAACAGTGTATGATAGAATGGGACTTTTTGGGGATTATTGTCACGTGGCAGGATGCATTAAGGTTGGGGCTGGACGGGGCGGGGCAAGGTGTGACTGGGTAAAGTTAGGCACAGGGCATGATGTTGACAGGGAGAGGTTGGGCGGAACGGGGCAAAGCGTTGAAGTAGACAATGGGAGTTACGTACAGAACGTAATCTTGACCGGGGTGGGGCGGGGCGGGGCAGGGCAAGATGAGACAGGAGCAGAGGGTGAGGGTCGGGGGAGTCTGTGAGTTATGGCTCCAGTTAGCCTGCCTGACTTCCTGAGACCTCACTTGTCATTCATCATGGCGGCTATTTCTCTCTCCTCTCTCTCTCTCTCTCTCTCTCTCTCTCTCTCTCTCTCTCTCTCTCTATCTATCTATCTCTCTCTCTCTCCTGTCTCGTCGTGTCTTGCTTCCTATTTTATTCTCTCCTCTTCCTTTCCCTTCCCTTCCCTTCCTCTTTTTTTTTTTTTTTTTAAATTTCATATCTCAGTCCCCGCTCACTCCCTTCTTCCTGTCTTTTCACTTTCTCTTCCATTTTTCATATTTTTCCCATTTCTTTGTTCCTTCATTCTGCTATCCTTTATTTCATTCCATTTCATTATCTCGCCCACCAAAATTCTTGAGTGCAATTTTCGTTGTGCTGAAGAGGTTAATTGATGGTTAGTTAGGGCCGCATTTTGAGTGGCATAAGAGACATCGCAGTACAGCTTCCATGGCGATTTGTTTTGTTCATTACACTTTGGTATTCTCTAGCACTTATTTAAGTCGTTTTAAGGTCAGTATAGTTTCGGTCACTAACAGACAAGATGATACTAAGGTGTAACTGCAGAAAAAATCGCTAAGGACAAACTGTTTTAGCATCTTGAAAGCTGTTTAAAATAAGAATAATTTCATCGCCGTGTGAGGGAACTATTGACCTAAACTTTACGCACTTTACTGAGCACCGTAGATTTTTCAGCCATTATTTATTTATTTAGATTTTTCAGCCATTATTTATTTATTTATTTATTTATCTACATGTATTTACGGTATATGTCCATTTATCTATCCATCTTGTAAGTTTCTCAGTGGTATTCAAACGATTGCATTGCACTTGAGAGACTTTTCGAACTGGAGTCATGTATAGTCCTCATTATCTCTCTACTTCGAGACTGTTCCTTTACTAAATTAATTATTGTGAGGGCTGGGAGAATAAAGCATAAAGGATGATATCGTAGTGAAGTGGCTGAGTCTTGTCACCTTCCTCCCTCTCAACTCCCCCTCTGCATATTCTTGTCTGTCTTTTCTTCCTGCATTTTCATATTCCTCCCTTCGCTTTGTTTCTCTCTCTCTCTCTCTCTCTTCCTTTCCTTTTCTCCTTTGTTCCCGCATATTCCCCGTCTTTATCATTCCCCTCTCTCCGTATTTATTTTTCTCTCCATCTCCTCTGTCCTCACTCTCCTCCTCCCCTCCATCATCGGCCAGTTCCCCTCTTTCCCCTCTTCCACTTTTATCCTCGTCTTCTCTTCATTCCCCCTTCGCCTCTTGTCTCTGATACCAGCGGAGGATTGAGTTAGTGTAAGATTTTCACGCAGGGAAGAGAGGTAAGAAGGGAGGTGGTTGTACGGGAAAGAGAATAAATGCAGTTTCTCTCTCTCTCTCTCTCTCTCTCTCTCTCTCTCTCTCTCTCTCTCTCCAGGGATTAAAACTCTATTTTAGTCTTGCTACCGTCAGGCGATTTTATTTACCTTAGGAGTGGACGGAGCTTGTACAAGATTTTTCTTAGAGGGATGAGGGGCATGAAGGGGGATACTTATACAGACAAGAACATACAGTGTACATTGCCACTATTTTTTGCCCACGATAAAAAACCTTATCTATTTATTGTTTTTTCTTGCCACTGGGTTACGGGACACTAGCTAAGACGAAGGACGAAAATCTCCAATTTATGGTGAACCAACCATCGTATCATTAAAAAAATAAAACACCATTATTATCGAGAAATATAACTGCATTGCGTACCGTAATGATGTTTAATTTTCCATAAACTGAACGACCAAAAAAAGATACAACAAGTGTGATAGAACTTTATATCATCAGTATTAGCCCCCCACCCCGAAAAAAAACGGTAGTAGCGTCATAGTAGTCAACAATACCAGTGCCATGAGGTATAAACGTAACAGTAGCTTATATAACAGCGTCACAGGTAACCAGAAATACAGTAAAAACAGATAGTAGAATGAATACGTGGCATTGTTGACGAGAGTAAATCATCAAACCAATAGAACCATGCCCAGTAACTTGAGCCATAAAGTAACTAGCCTGCATTACCACACCAGATACCATTTATGAGTGTGCCAGGAACGCCAATAACCAGTAGTACGGTACCGCTAATGCCGCTGTCAGTTTTAGTACGGTACTTTAGTAACATCAGATTATAGTAAGAGTTTCCCAGTAACATCAGATACCAGTACGTCTCCCAATAACACCAGATAGCCTACCAGTACAAGTCCCTCAGTTACACTAGACAGCAGTAACACCCAATGCCGGTATGAGTATCCCAGTAACACCAGACACCAGTGCGAGTTTCCTAGCCAGCATACCAGTACAAGTCTCCGAGAACACCAGGTAATAGTAATCATCAGTACCATTAATTACCACCAGTGAGAGTGTACCAGTAGCGAAGACACTTGCCGAATCGTACCTTGCCATCAGTCCGTCCCGTAGTGTCCCCGTGGCGATGGTGGTGTTGGTGATGGTGTGGATGTGAGGGGCCACGCTCACTACCCTTATGAATATTCACACGGACGGGACGAGGGAGCCACCAAGCTGACTCCCTCACTCCTGTCTTCCTCTCCCTAGCTCCCTCCTCACCAACCTCCCTAGTTCTCTTACCCCCTCCCTAGCTTGCTTAGTCCCTCCCTGCTCCCAACCAACCTTTTTCAGCTTGCTCCCTACTCTATAACTCCCTTCTTCAGTTCTCTTCCTACTCCCCTTTTTCCGTTGAGCTTCCTTCGTTTTTCGTAGCCCCTCTTCTCAGCTCTTTCTCCCTACTCCCATATCAGCTCCCTTTCAACTCTCAACCCTAGCTCGATCTCTACTTGTATTTTCTACCTCAGGTCCTCCACTTCTCCCTCCCACTCCCTACGCCATTTCCCACCTCCACTCCCTCCTTGTCAATGTTTGCTTCTTTCCTTCCAGCTCCCTACCTCAGCTCACTTAATAGTCACTAACCCCCTCCCTCACCTTGAAACCTCCTCCCTTATCCCCAGCCTCATAATTCCCTCCCTCAGCCCCGTCATTTCCCTCCCAGACTCCCTTCCTTCCCGAATTCCCTCCCCTCCCAGTCTCCCACCCCATCCAGTCTCCATCCTTACCTCCCAACCTCACCACCCCCACCTCAGTCATCCTTTTACCTAAACTTTCATCCTCGTTCTCCATGATGACGTCCTGTACTTCATTTTACTCTCTTCTTGCAATTCTCTACGATGACCCATTTTTATGTCTGTTCTTGCAAAATCCAGACGAACATAACCTTAAGGGGAGAAATGTCGAACTGGGCGTGGTTAGATACAGCTGTAGTTTATTTCTATCTCTTCAGCTTGATTATTTTTATTTAGATTTATTAAAATCGTGTGTATGTAGCGAAATTAAACTAAGACGTTTTATTGAAAGGGTTGTGTGATTATTTTTGTCGCATATTATTTCTGTGTTTTTTCTCTTTCTTGGGTCCTTTATTCTAATCAGTCTCACTTCCCCCCCCCCTCTCTCTCTCTCTCTCTCTCTCTCACACACACACACACACACACACACACACACACACACACACACACACACACACACACACACACACACACACACACACACACACACGAATCCATTCAGTATGATGACTTTCTCGCTATCAGCAAACGTTGGTAACACACAAGATTATAATTAGGGGTAACAGGCAAAATAAATCCCTTAGGATGAGATGTTAGGCTCCAAAACGAACTAGTATTATATTCAGTGTCTATTTACCACCAAGGAAAAAGTAGCAAAGTCCGCGAGGTTTATTTATAGGTAGCTTGATTTAAGACATTACCCTTCCTCTTAATGACTCGAACAGCAGCTTTTCCAGGTCATTTTTTCTGCTACCTAAGTGTTCATAAGCAGGTAAAAAGGAAGCCTCATTAACCCCGTAATGATGTGCTCACCCTCATTAGTCTCACCCTCAGTTACTGTCGCTCGTACTGATACTTACACCTACCTACCTACTTACCGTCCTTCCCTTACCTACCTACCTGGCTAAGTTGCTACCTCCCTGCTTACCTAGCTACCCGTCTACTTACCTAGTTACGTGTCTACCGCCTTACCTGCCTCTCCCTACTCTTGCCCACAGTACATACCTACCAACTTACCTACCTACCTACCTCTTAACCTACGTACCTTCCTGTTCTTACCTACCTACCTCTCCCTACTCTTGTCCACCGTACATACCTACCAACTAACCTACCTACCTCATCCTACGTACCTTCCTGTTCTTACCTACCTACCTTCCTTCCTGCTCTTGCCTACATACATACCAACTTACCTGCCTATCTCCCTTCCTACTCTTTTACCGACCTACTACCTACCTACGCCATTTGCTGGTACCTACTAGCTTACTTACACATCTGTACACACAACCACAGTCTTAACCTTTACACATAGTTATCACACCCAGACGCACACAGACACATACACTCATGCTTACACGCAGGATGTCTGCCTGCCTACCTCACTATCTAGCCTACTTACTGATGTTTACCTACACACACCTGCATCAGCAGTCGTCCTATTCACGCAGTTAAATGTACACACACACACACACACACACACACACACACACACACACACACACACACACACACACACACACACACACGCGACACACACACACAACACACGCAGAGCTACGTACACAAGCATGTTAACACCCACGCTCTCTCTCTCTCTCTCTCTCTCTCTCTCTCTCTCTCTCTCTCTCTCTCTCTCTCTCTCTCTCTCTCTCTCTCTCTGCTTTTCCCACCACATATCTTACAACCATTTCTTTCCCACTGAACCCATCACTCCTTCATTATGTCACCTTTACTAATCATAAGGTGTATATCTCGCCTTCCTATCATCAAGCCCTTCACTAGGATGACGTATTTTGTAGTTTATTCTCGCTACTTCCACACGACTTAATTCATCTTAGAAATTTTCAGTCGAGTTGTACCCCTACTCTATAAATATCCTGCTTGGTATGTTAAAATCGTCTGATGTTGCAAGAATGAACTAAAAATTATATACGTCACAGGATGCAAAGGGTTAAGTAAGTGATTGTGACTATATTTTTACTTCTTGCAACTACTAGACAGATTATGCCTGCTTAGGAGAGACTTTTTGACTTAGAAATGATAGTCTCCATTAATGCCTTCAGTGCGAGAAGTTTTTCTAACTTGGATAAAATCGTCTTCCTTTAACGAGATTAAAAAATGCCCTCGGTCTGAATTCATCAAGTTGCCTCCACAGTGAGAAGTGTTATCAATCTTCATTTCACTGCGGTGGATGGATGAACAGAAAGATAGATAGGACTTACGAAGGTAGTTAGAAAGGTGGATGGACGGATACACATACATAGATGATAAACCTTTACATTTTGTTTTTAAGTATAATTTTATCTACCTCATCACCCAAACTCCTTTCGCATGTAGCTTTTCTAATTTTTATTTTCGACCCCTCCTTTCCTCATTACCCTTCCCCTCATTACCCACAAAGTTTATTTTACATTCTTCTACTCATTTAAAGGTCAAGGTGGAAGGTAATTAACCTTAAATGACGACAGACCACTCCAAGTCTGGTGGAAGCAAGAATAAGATAGCTATTTTTATGCTTTTCTCGTCGTTAGGTGATTAGATGCGGCGTTTATACTCTATTACTCTAGCTTGTCCTAAAACTGCATTCTTGAATGTTGAGCTATGACAATAGATTACTACTACAATATGATGCTAAACCTAATGGAGAACATATGGAAAGCATTTAGTGTCGTAGCATTGTCTTTTTCAGCCAGTGAACCACTTGAAATAAGTTGCAAAAGAACTGAAGTTAGGGCGAAAGTAACGTGAAAGAGCTATAGCGGGAACTACCTTCACCTCTTTATTTAGATGAAATGTTTCACTAATTTATTCTTGCTGCCTCCAGATGATTAAAAAATAAAAAACTTTGGACTGATCTCTTGTAACGTGTGGGGAAGGGGACTAATGAAAGCCATATGTAACTCTTACATTTCGAAAAGTTTCACCTAAGGGATAAAGTTGCATTGGAGAAGAATAAAATGGAAAACACATATTCGTGCTATACTCCATTACACCAAGTCTGGCATCATATTAGTGATGTCGTCAACATTTGTAGCATTGATAGAGGTCCTCGGTACTGGATATACCTTTTAGTATCGTCTTTATATTGGTTCTCAAGGTAATAGAGGTTCACCTAGTGCGGAGGATTTACATCAACACTACAGGCGTTGATGGCATCGCTGATGGTGCCACACTTGGTGAAATGGAGTATAGTACTTGCAGCCCCAGGTTCATCTGAAAATATGAACCCGGTAGACTGCAGGCAACAGTTGCCCTTGTGCACGACACGAAGAAAGGCATTCACGAAGAAATAAACACACACACGTAGCTATGAAATATGCACCGTTACTGTTAAGAAAAATGCACTCACAAGCTCAGCTACGAAAGATATTGGAGTAAGTCACCTAACACACACACACACACACACACACACACACACACACACACACACACACACACACACACACACACACACTATATATATATATATATATATATATATATATATATATATATATATATATATGTATATATATATATATATGTATATATATATATATGTATATATATATATATATATATATATATATATGTATATATATATATATATATATATATATATATATATATATATATATATATATATATATATATATATATATATATATATATATATATGTATATATATATATATATATATATATATATGTATATACATATATATATGTATATATATATATATATATATATATATATATATATATATATATATATGTATATATATATATATATATATATATATATATATATATATGTATATATATATATATGTATATATATATATATGTATATATATGTATATGTATATATATATATATATATATATATATATATATATATATATACAGGAAAAGAAACTGGTAATTTCATTAGGATGAAGGCGGGGACCAGACTCAGCTGGGAGAGAAACAGCAGAGTTCCCCCTCCTTCCAATATCCACGCGATTCCTTTTTTTTTTTTTTTTTTTTTTTTTCCCACAGCTTCCCCCCCCCCTTTTTTTTTTCTCTCTCTCTTCCTCACTTCTTTACTTTGTTTTCTTCGCGGAGTCTTGCCTTTTCCCTTTCTGCTTTTCCTGTGCAGTTTTTCATTCTTTGCAGGATATTTATTTTGCCTCTGATTTTTTATCATCACTTCTTGGCGAATGTTTTCTGTCCTCCTTGCTTCTCCATTTATCTTTTAAATTATTGTTTTATCAGCTTTTTTTCGCCCAAATTTTTTGTTCCCTCATGCTTTACGATTTCCTCCTTAGTCCTTATTTATTTTCTTTTTACTCTACTTTTGTTTACCTTATTTGTAATTTTTTTTCGGTTCGTATTGACCCTTCATTATTTCTTTGCCCTTCGCATTATCTCTTTTCATATTTTTTTTTCTACTTTTGATCTCCCATTATTGATTTCTCTGACCTTTATTGTCAACACTTCTTTTCCACTCTCTCTCTCTGTCTAAGTTACCTCCTCATCTTTTCTCATCTCACCTGCCTCGCAGCTTCTCACCTGTATTCTCTCTCTCTCTCTCTCTCTAAATTACCTCCTTTTCCTCATCTCACCTGCCTCGCAGCGTCTTACCTCTCTCTCTCTCATGTAAGGCAGCTAGGATGACTGACAAGTGACCCTCCCCCCTCCCTCAGCCAGCCAATCACAACTCGCCTAGCTCACCCTGACATCTGGCGGCCGCTACGGGAACTGACAGCCTGCGCGACGATGCCATATTTACCGATTCCTTTTTTTTTTTTCTTTCTCCCTCACCTATCTCTTCCTGCTTTTTTTTTTTTTTCCTTTTTTTTGTACACCTGCGGGAGGGTTTGTTTTAGATGCTCCTCTTCTTTTATCTGGAGGGCGAGCCGGCGCGTCTGATAGTTGTTTTGTTTTGATGGAGTGTTTGTGGGATTTCGTTTTTTTCCTTTTCCTGTCTCTCATCGCACACGAATGCAGAGAGAGAGAGAGAGAGAGATGTAGCCTGGGAGAGTATGAGACAAGAAAGTGAGTACATGGCAGTGATGACTGGACTGAGTGATTTTGCATGGAACATTTGAAGTGAGGAAAAGTTGAAAAAAAAAAAAAAATATGAGACTAATGGATATCTGAAGTGACTGAATGAATGCCGGGAGGTGAGACTGTGAATATAAGAATGAGTCGTGAACAGATAAGTGAATTTAGTGGAAATGTTGAACAGAGTGAACAGAGGAAAATTAGTGGTGAAAAGTGACTTTGGGGTGATGAAGAAGGCTAAGACAGAAATACAGGGAGAAGAGTGATGAGTCGATTTAATGTAAGTGATGGATACAGTTAGTTAGGCTGATGAGTGTGATGAATACAAAGAGTGAATAAAAGGAAATGGCTGCAGTGAGGAGAGCGAGCTAAGTGACATGAATGATGAATAGACAATGGAAACAGGTTTGTGCAAAAGTATGTAAGCGAGTGGGCAAATGAATAATGAACGAATGTAATGATTGTAGGAGGGTGTGCATAGTATATAATATGTTTGGGAAACTTAATTTTTATATCAGAAGAGAATGGAATTAGGTAGAGAGTGTGGGCATATATGTGTAGTGAATAATATGGTTGCATGGTTAGAGAGATAATAAACACAAACGGTGGGTTATGGAGTGTGTGTGTGTGTGTGTGTGTGTGTGTGTGTGTGTGTGTGTGTGTGTGTGTGAATAATGTGGGCTATAGTGGATAAAAAGATGTGGAAAGATTAGAGTTAATAGATGCATGGAAAGAGGAATGTAAAATTTAAAATATAAGTGAATGGATAAAGAGCTGAGTAACAAGTAGAGAATAAGTGAATATGGGGAGATAAGTGCGTGGGTGAATTTAGTGTGACATGTTATCCATAGCCATACTGATAAAATATAATGAGATAGTGAGTCAGTGATGGGTGATAGGAGTGATAAAATACAGTGGGAGAAAGTAAGATGGGTAATGAAAGAGTGAATCAATACTCAGTGATTATGAATTGCGAGTGACTGAATTTAAGATGATGCGTGAGTAAATACAGAGAGAGAAAGAGAATGAGTGATTATAGGAAGAGAGGAGCAAGTGAATGTATATACATTTGTGGTTAACAGAGAGCATGAGTAAATGAAAAGAGATGAAGTTTAGGATGAATGATGAACAGAGTCAGTAAATGTAGTGAGATTAAAAGGAGTGAGTGAATATAGTGAGATGAGGGATGAAAATTGAGTGAATGTATGATTAAGTGGTGATGAACAATTAGTGAATGAAATTTCTTATGGTGATAAACATGCAGGGTGATATGTGATGAACAGCCAGTAAACATTGGGAGATAAAAAAGAAACTTGTTGAGTGAAGAGGAGGAAAAGGCAGAAAAGGTGGAAGAGGACAGACGGAAGGATGGATGGAGTGGGGGAGGGAGGGAGGATGTGAGGAAGGACATAATCTGCCTGGGGGATATGTAAGATAGCTGACTCGTAATTGGCAAGCATGCCCCAGAGAGAAATGTTCATCATCATCATCATTCCATCTTATCTTCCCGCGTTGTGTGCATATGGGTTTGTAGAATCTAAAATTCAGGAAAAAAAAAAAAAAACAGGAATACAAGTAGCTACAAGTGTAATGCGTAAATTTTAATAGTCCACGTTTGACTCTTCAGTAGTTATGTATAATTTATAAACGAAAAAAAAAAATGGATATGGAGTATTTGTGCATTGTCAGTAGCTTGTGTAATTGGCGATTTTTCGATATTTGATCTTCAAAAATTATTAGAATAAAAGCGCATGATAATATTAGTACTACCCGTATCTGTTATTAATAGCACTGTAACCAACTTTTATAATATGCAAGAGTGTGCTGGTAACATTAAGGCATTTTTTAAGTGATATCTCCGTCATCCAGTCAAGCATTGCTAATTTGCAGAAAATAAATAGATATTGTCTCAAATGCTATGAGACTGGCCTGAATTAGCCAATAAGGAACCACTTGGAGGGCAGGCTAGTCAGTTGTGGTACCGAGAGATGATTATATTAAGGTGAGGAAAACGGTTCCCGTCGAATGCTTAAATTAACCTTCAGCGACAGGGAAAGTGTACAGGTATAGGGTACCTGTACTGTGTAATCCTAAAATCCTAGTCTTGCTTCTTCCCTTGCCTATCCATCAAGCAACCCTGACCTGTCCTTCATTCTGCCCTTTCATCCATCCTGCCCTGTTCTCCATCCTGGCCTGCACCCTTCAGCCTGTCCGTGCCTGCAGGTGCCTGAGGTGAAGTAGGGAGGGTATTAGTAGTGGTGGTGGTGCTAGCGGTGATGGTGGTGGTGAAGGGTCGGGCACGACAAGCGGTCAGTGCTGTGGTGTACTTAGTGGCATGAATCCAGGATCATCTCTGTCTGTGGGATAGGAGTCAGTAATCAGGTTACGAATATCTTATCAGAAATAATTTTATCTTACGAAAGAAGCCGAGCAACACAGGCAAGTCAGTGTATTACAAACTAAATGTTACTCAACTTGGTAGACCTCTTCTAATAAAGAAAAAAAAAAAAGGTCTCTCCTAAACTCAATAATGTTTCTTGGTGGTTGCATTGATAAAATCGATGACATCGCTGTGAAGTGGCTAACAGGAGTGAAAAAAGTGAGCTATAACACGGACACTATATCAGTCACACGTTCAGTATAAATCAAACGTTATTTTATCATTTACTAGACATTCCACATTAACATCTTACTCTGCATTATCATCTTCTAGGCATTCCACATTATCATCTTACCAAACACCACATTATCTATAAGTCATTCATCATTATCATCCTGTACGTTCAGCATTAGCACCTCACTTTACGTTATCATCTTTTAGACATTACCTGTGGCTTTATTTACAGGATTGGTAATTATGGTAGCATGTAACCTTCAGAACACTGTCGTGCTTTATATTTTCGATCATACACTATATATTATATTTGACAGCATTCCACATTCACAGCCTTGGATCACTCAAGTAGCAGAATCTGTGCGAGTACGTATATCCATCACCAGAACTGAACTTTTGAATAATTTTGCCAAGATTTTTTTTTTATATATATTATGCAGAAGCCCACATATTAAAATGTTTATTGTGAAGATGCAACAATTTCATAGCAATGTAATCAGTTTATAGGAAACTAAAAAGGAAAGCTTGAATGATTATATTATGGATTACTAATAATAAGTATTATACTTTATTATTATTATTATGAGTATTTTCATTGATCATGAAATATTTTAACTTTAGCGTAATATCTCTGGGAGAACAATGGCACGAAAAACAAAAATGCAGTGTGAGATCAAGTTTTTGTTACACGTGCATAATATACGACAAAATGATTCAGGCATATTAAATTAGGGATGCTGCCGGTACCTCCACAATGAGGCGGCCCAGTGGGGAAGGCGGCGCAAGCTGGCCGTGCCGCTCGCACCTCCACCCCCGCCAACATCCGAGACCGATTGAATAATTTTTCACCCCCACAAGTGCCCGCGCAGGGAATACTAATCAGCCTGGCGCTCGATAAACCCCTGACTCACACACTCCGACCTTCACATCTCAGCCAGGTAATGCGAGTCGAAAAATATGGTCGTAAATACTTTCCGCTCTCACTCGTTACTCGCAAAATACCGATCACGGTAGCAGCTTATCAAAATTACTTTATGTTAATGGGTTCGTTGTTATAAATTCGCTACTTTTTTTTTTTTTATTAAGTAAAATATAGTGGCCAGAGCAACCACTTGAGCGCGAGCCCAGATTTTAAGCGGTGACAGGGAACACGAGTCGGTTATGTCGAAACCCGATGTTTGTTTACCTTCTGTCAGCCGCCGCCATTATGATTTATGGTCGCCCGCGCCACTGCCATCTATTGAGAGAATCGTCTACTAACGCCCATATTCCTGCTGACAATATGGCTTAATATCTTTATTGTTGGCAGCATTTTTGTCTCGTTCGAGTATCGTTCTGCTTTCCATACCCAATAATTAATGCCTTAATCGTCCATTTAAGGGCAAAAAATTGGGAAATTAAAGTATATAGCTGAAATACCGTGCCCGTCAAATGACGCAAAATCCTTATATACATATATATATATATATATATATATATATATATATATATATATATATATATATATATATATATATTGAACATGATCACTAGACTCAGAGGACAGTTTGGAATTTAATAAGATTAGCTATTACCTCATGCAGAAATACACACTGTTAAAGTTTGTTAAAAGATGTATACGGTAATCCTTTACGTATGTAGTATTTTTGTATTGCCGTTAAAATATTAGTTTCTTCCATCTGATGTCTTTTTTATCTGAAAACTGTTGGACTATCTTATTCATTTTTGAGGACAGTTTTCGTACAGGAGGGTTAGATACAGCCTCCATAAATCGCTTCTCTGCTAGAGATTAATATCATCATCCGGTGATAGCCGAGTAAAGTAAAGCGACGTCATTAGACAGCAAGATTGAGCTGTTGTGTAATCCTAGTCTGATCGAACAGACCCATCAGCCGCAGGCAAGCCATCGCCCCTGCAGGGTCGTCCCGTGCAGTAAACCGAGGCTCCATTGCGAGGCGTGGAGGTTAATGTGGAAGTTCGGTTCATAGATGGTCGCCGCATCTGCGTCGTTCCACCCATTTAACAGAAGCTTCTTACCAAGTTCCAGGCCACCCAGATCTCTTGGTATGTAGTTATCACCCAGCACTGCAAATGATTCGTACATTACGGGAAACTACTCTTACTTGGCTTGCCACTTGGTGTAGAGCCACCTGAATAGGAATGATGAGTAAAAAAGTGACAGGAAGGATGGAATTAAACAGAAAGAGAGGAGGACAGACACAGAAAAAGAAAGACAGACGTGAAGGAAGACGTAGGCAACACTACTGTACATGGAGTGGGTGATGGGCATCCCGACCTACGATCACAGAATGAGCTGAATTTTATAAACTCCCATGAGCCTATAACTCAGCATAATAAAATCGACCAGAGTTAGCAGGAACAGAATATGAGGGCTGTCCCGACCTCACGAGAGGTTTAATATGGTACTGGTGTTAGCTGGAGTAAAATAGTAGAGATGTCCAGACCATGAGGTTTAATTGCTCCAGTATTAACTCAGGCTTCTATAACCTAGTCAACTGAATGAAATCGTCTGGCGTTAACTGGAATAAAATGCGAGAAAACGCGACACAGGATTAATTCCGTATCGAAGCTGCCATGTCCATTCCTTCAAGCAAATCTACTCAAGTTTTACAGCAAGACGTGTTTTAAGGGCGTATTCTATGTGGCATTGGAGATCTCTTAACATCTCTTAACTTAGTAACTTATTACCAGACTATCCTCTTGCATGGCTTTGTTGCAGAATATGTTGATATGAAAACTGGATGATATAAATGGCATCCGTACAAGGTAATGCGAGAATAATATGTAAAATAAATTGCTGAAGATCATATGCTACAATTACCTTGCGCCACTAGCATAAGGCGCTTGATTATTGTTGCATTTCCCCCCCCCTCTCTCTCCCCCCCCCTCTTTCTCTCTTGCAGCCTATGTGATGGAGGAATGACGGTAATAGAGGATAGAGAAAACTGGACAGGGTAAAAGCGAAGTGCATCTGAACTCACAGAGAAAAGATCATGGCCATTGAAGTGAATGTCTGTGTGTTCAGTGCTGTATCTTGTTTGGCAGGGAGGATGGCGAAAATTGAACAGGATAAAATTAGCATCCGTCTGAACTCTGTGAACTCTTGATGTTGTATATTACGACCCAAGTGCTATTTCTCTACCTCTTTATCTCTGTCTACATCTGTACATATTTTTGTTCATTCTTCTTTCCTCCAGGTGATATTTGCGATGTCTGAACTTTGAGAATTTCAGAATGTTTGCTTTTCATAACTATTTTTTCTTTTTTAATCCGTGCTGACTCCGGATGATTTTATTTGGAAAATTATTGAGTTCAGGGGCATTTGATTAACTCCAGATACAGCCTTTTTTTTTTTTTTTTTTTTTTTTTTAAAGTAAATCACAGAAGCTAGTATTGTCACCATTAACTTCATGGTCGCGTCTTCTTTACTATTTTACCATAATAACTTTTATTAAGCTGAATTACAGAAGCCTGAGGAAGTATTGTAATCATCTGCCTGACGATTTTATTAAGCAGGGGGAGTCATTAGGAGTTTGAGTGTTAAAATTCTGTTGTAGCATACCCTCTTTCTGGCAGTTTTTCCGCGCATTCCATCTCCTTCTGGGAAGAGCTAGTGTAAGTTCTCTGAGGCCAAGAAGAAACCGGTGTCTACATTACCTACCGTTTAATTGCTGATATCAGTAAAAATGTTTGATACCAGATATCATCCAGCAGATTCTCATTTTTCATAATTGAAAGTTCACAAGTAAGCCTGTATTCATTGTTGTACAAAAGACTAATTGAGGGATTTAGTGTCAAATACATTTTAGCCACGTAGTAATTAAAAACAAATATACTAAAAGAGCAGATTTTCAGTATTTACCGGCAGTGCTGCGTTAATTCCAAATGTCCTTTAGTTCCATTGGGCGACGTGCAAAGTAGCGGTGACAGGAGGGAGAGACAGTACATGATTCCGGGGCTCGGCAGTGACTAGTGGACAGCCATTGTGAATTTATGGTTTATTTTGCCTCCCGAGCGCCATCTAGTGAGAGACGAGAGAGACGCAGGGGGCACAGTCTCCCCCGACGTGGCACCACAGAAAACTGATGGAGTGTTTTGGTAGACTAGCCCATTCTCACGACGGTTTGGTTTATGTAATTACTTACCATTTTTAACAGTATCAGAGACAAATAATTTCGAAGGCTTGCATGAACATTAAACAGAGGTGTGGCACATATTCGATGAACAATTAGGTGATAGTTCTTCGATTTCATTGTGCTTTCCTTTTGCCTCTCTTTAGCTCCTATACATACCACTTATAAATACAGTAAAGCAAACAGGACAGGACGATAACGATAATGCCTTCTTCCCATCCTTGAATGACCCTAAGCGAAATCATTCTTCTGTACTGCGGTGTAGAACGAGTGGCAGACAAGGACAATAATATTTCCACCAACCACGGAAGAAAACATACGGTATAAATTTACATTAGGGCACAGTATATGCATATTCGCGACACTTTTTTTTTTTTTTTTTTTTCCAGGCCAGTAACTCCCTCTTAGAAAAAAAGAGGGAACGCTTGTAACAGATAGGAAAAATATTTATAATTTTGTTCTTCCAGAAGGTGCGAAAGCATTTTATTGCATGCCGTGGTTACATCCTGGTAACAAACCACATAATAATGCATAATTGCTAATCTACCTGTATGCAGGCTTAGGGTATTAGAGTGCGTGATATCAAGGTAAAGATCACGTTGATTTACCTTATATCGTTAGTTTTTAATTTACCGCAGGACCAAAAGTTCGCCGACAGTTTTCTACCATATGTTCTTATTCCTTCCAAAACGACAGAGAGTATGCCTTCTTCTCATACTCATTTATTGAGAGTTTACTGTTGCTTGCACATAAAAAAAAAAAAAAATTCGTGTGGCTCCTTCATTGTCACACCTGGGAGAGAAGTGTCGGCGACCTTTTTTTCATGGCAGTACACAATATTTAATCTCTTGTTATATAGTTAACCAGCATACTTTTTGTCACTGAATATATACCACAGAAATTGCCATTATTTATCATAGTTTAATACGGATTCCAACATACAGTAATAACTCATTCTTTTACATTGTGATCAAAACGTTCATCTTACATAGTATGATGTACTCTAGTTATTATGTTTGAGGACGAGAGGAAGCTTTAATTCAGGCAGTTCTAAGGAGAGCACTTTCTTGCACAGGCCTGCGGTACCGGTGTTATCTTTAGTAGACTGGGTGAGACGTTCCAAGTATCTATCTATCTATCTATATATGAGAGAGAGAGAGAGAGAGAGAGAGAGAGGTGGAGGGAGAAATATGATAAATGCGCGTGTAGATCCCCAAGACTTTGTTACCACTGTCCCGTACTATTTGTAAACAACATGATCGTCTTGTCCCTTAACCTAACTTGTTCACTACGGTCACTTTCTCATTTCTTTCCTGCTACCTTCACTCGACCACGTTCACCCGAGGAAGGGCCATTGACAGTGCAAGCGTTTAATAAAAGTTGCGTCTAAATCCTTTTGTACGAAAAGTATCCTAAAGCTGAGTAAATTAGCCTGGCGGAAGTAAGCAACGAAAACTACATCCGCGGACTGAAGGGATGAAAACGTAGATTTAGGAGAGAATTAAGAGTTCGAGATGGTGGTAATTTTTTATATAGGCCTACTTTGGAGAGGGCAATATGTAACTAACCTGCATTCTTTGATATTTTTGTACAGTATACTTTGGAGATGGTAATATGTAACTGACCTACATTCTCTGATCCTTTATATATGCAGTCAGCTGGAAATTAATGTTCAGTACATCTTTCTTCGTGTTATGTGCTCCATTTACACCTTCAATAGGATAGCGTATTTTGCTAATTTTATTCTTACTGCATCCAGCCCACAACTGTTGTGAATTATTTTATTATTATTGTTATAATTATTATTATTATTATTTGTTCTAATATAACATGTATAACGTATATAAAGCTACAGTGCATATAGCGGTTAAACATTATCTATATTTTCCGTATATAAAATCCTTTTTTTCGATTCGATATTTACTTCTAAGGATTTTGCCCGTGTGTACTATATATCCATAGGTATATTTAAACTTATATATTTTTTTATATAGCAGTAAGTGATAAAATGATAAATATAAGGTAGACGGTTGGGAAAGAAGGTAAATAGAAACCGTAGACTGTTATCATTATGCTGGGAGTGCACAGAAAAAAATGTATAGTTTCACCGATCTTATGTTTTACGAATAGTTTAGTGTCCCCAGTTAGATTTATTAGCATCCAGAGTCTAGTGACGTATTTTAGTTTCAGTTATCATCTCTGGGCGATTTTAATTAGTTCAGAACACTTTTCAAACTAGAGGGATTAGATGAAAGCCTTTCATTAGCTTTTTCATTACTACCTGACTCTCCTGAACTAAATGAAATCCTCTTGTGGCAGGTACTTAAAAATTTCATGACTGACATACTTGGGCTAAAGAGGTTAACTTCGCTGTTTACGAAACCTGAAAGTCGTGTTCTTTTCACCAGTAGGTCATGGGCCTTTTTTGTGTGTGTGTGTGTGCCTAGCCTGTAGTGGACTAATTAACCAGACCAGTTATTCTGTGTGTGTGTGTGTGTGTGTGTGTGTGTGTGTGTGTGTGTGTGTGTGTTTTACGATTATTTCTGCTGAGTATAGACAGCGTGTCTTTTTATTTTGCAAGCATCGCATTCTTCTTCTTCTTCTTCTTCTTCTTATGATTGTATTTAATTTTTTCACATAACATTTATTTTTTACATTTGTCTTACTACTTTCATTTTACTAGACATTTTCTTCTTTTTCGGTATACCAGCGAGAATTTTTAACCTTTGACTACCAAAGTTTTGCTCGGATGAACAAAATCGTCTTCATTTAGCCTGAATGAGTTCCCCAAAATGCAGCCACAGCGTCTTGGAAAATAATCGATTTAACAACCCGATTGCTGAGATTTCCTTCAGCTGATTATAATCATCCATTTTTTTTTTTTATTTTTCTTTTAGCCTTAATGAATTGGCTAAGGGCGTCTATAGCAACGAAGAGGGTAGTCGAAAAATCAAACTCCTCAGTCGTCTAATTTTAGCATGAATAAAATATCTAAAGTACGGTACGCCCATAATCACGAGAAGATTAATCTGTCAGTGAATTGCAAGTTAACGTTCAGTGACTGTAATGACTCAATTGAATTAAATTGTCTGGCATTAATTGGAATAGAAGAAGAATTATTGTCATGATGACGATAAGTGATATTTGATTCTTGTTATTACCTACATGTAACGAGCTATAATATACGGTAACTGAGAGCTTAATTTTTTTATGGCGTTTGTCTCATAACACCCTATATATCATTATTATCCGAGTGGCAAATCATTACTTTCCTTCATGTTTATGTTGTATCGCTCCTTTGTTATAATTTACTACGACACGAAGACATTTCACACCCCAGAATGATGTATGGTTGTTCTGGGCAAGAGGAATCATTACGACGCTTATTTTAATCCACCTCAGAAGTTTCTCATTTCACTGCCTTCACTCAGTCACCATCAGCCAGGTAGAACAGACACCCCTGACTTAAAATGCTTCACTTGTTACTGCATGACACACAGCTGACTGAGAGTAGGGTGTGGATTGCTGTATATGCTTGCTGTTAAGTGTGCTGTCTAAATCAATATATAATCGTTCGTTTTTATCCTGGGAAATACATGGAGTAACAGTATATACCGGTAAATCTTTCTGCTGACATGCACAAGGGGAGGCATGATCTGTTACCTGGTGAGAGAGAGAGAGAGAGAGAGGGAGAGGGAGAATGTCATAACTCCCTCCTCATTAAGGTGAAGTAACTCTATTCAGTCAGCTCTTTGAACACACACCTTGAACTGCTTCCTCGGCTCCTCTTCAGTCTCAGTATACACAAGCTGTTTAT
Source organism: Coenobita brevimanus (assembly GCF_032717465.1). Taxonomy (NCBI): domain Eukaryota; kingdom Metazoa; phylum Arthropoda; class Malacostraca; order Decapoda; family Coenobitidae; genus Coenobita; species Coenobita brevimanus. The sequence continues at coordinate 14,562,006 of NC_137019.1, forward strand.
TCCTACGTGAAAGAACATTAATAAATATTTACCTCTATTTGTACACAGGGGTTAGTAATTCTCTCTCTCTCTCTCTCTCTCTCTCTCTCTCTCAGTAAAATTATACTCCCTCTATCTTTCACCCTTATTTTTTATGCTCGATGTGTGTCTACGTCTCTCGATGTTTAAAAAAATATATATATATATATATATATATATATAGTGACTTGTCAGTATCAGTCTATATATCCATCGATTAGCTAATCCTTCCATCCATTCATCCATTTCCTTATCTCTTTTTATATGTTTATCTGCCTAATTTTTTCCCTCTGCATATTTGTCTATTTTTCCCTCTCTACCTAACAATTGAGTTAATTTCCTCGTATCAGTCAATTTTTATTTTTCATATCTATCTATTAGTCTGTGGTAACGTTTTGTCTGCCTCCATCAATTTATCTATATGTATAAATCCATCTATATATGTGTATCTATCTGTCAGTCTATCTATCTATCTATCCATCTATCTATCTATCTATAAATATAAATAGATATGTTTGTGTGTGTGTGTGTGTGTTTGTGCGTGTGCGTGTCAGTGTATATCAATCAATCTGTCTGTTAATCCATCCGTGTCCGTCTATATGTTTTACTATCTGTGTCTACTTTCTGTGTCTATCTGTATCTATCTATCTATCTGTTTTGTACAAGAAACCTCCTTTTTTTTTTTTTTACGAGACAATGCGTGACCTCTGGTAATATCTATGGTAATTTGTGGCTCTAGTTGTGTGGGTAGTGGAAGGAAAAAATAATAGTTGGTTTTTTACGGGAGAGAGAGAGAGAGAGAGAGAGAGAGAGAGAGAGAGAGAGCGAGAGAGGATAGATTTTTTTTTTTATAATTATTAGACAAAAAAATTATGTAAAGGAAATTATGAAAACACTCACCCAGTTTACTGATGGAAAAAAGTAACATTTTTAGTGATGGTGGTGATGATGATGATGATGATGATGATGATGATTATGATACAGACGGCAAGTAAGGGGACCAGTTTAGGAGAGAGAAATAAACAAGGAATAAAGGCAAAGGGAAAAAAGGAATGGAACAAAGGAAGGAGGAAAGCAGATGAGTGGGAGAAGATAATTAATAGGGGGAGAAGGAGGGGAAGGATGAGGAATGGAAAGAAAATAAGCAAGGGAAAGGCAATTGGAAAGGGGATGTAGGAAGAGAAGGAAGGAAGGAAGGGAGGGAGGAAAAAATAGAGGGAGGGAAGAAAGGGGATGAAGAAAGGAAGGAAGAAGGAAAAGAAACGACAAAGGGAGAGCGCGAGGGATGCAAAGAAGAGAGATGGAAGGGAGAGAGGGGGAGGAGGGAGAAGAAAAAAAAAAAGGAGGGAAAGAGGGAGTGATAAAGGGAGGGAAGGGAGTGATGCGAGGCACAAGAGGGGAAGGAAATACCATACTGCAGAGGAAATAATGAAACAGTTGTGAGAAAACAGGAAAAATTAAGGTCTTTTTGAATGTTAGAGATGTATGCCTTAAAATAAAATAATGAAGGCTTAAAAAAATGAAAATAAAATACGCAGTGAAATGACAAAGGGGAAAACAGAAGGTGGGAATAAAATGGAGTAAAGGCAACGGGAACACAGAGAGAGAGAGGGGGG